>NW_006399779.1:23198566-23207088 GCF_000299155.1 Elephantulus edwardii | reverse complement strand
GGAGTCAAGGATTCTGAAGCTTCGTCTGACATACTTCGAGCATGTTGCAAGGAGGGACTGGTCCTTGGAGAGGGACATTATGTTTGGCAAAGTGGAGGGGCAGCAAAGGAGAGGAAGACCTTTGATGAGATGGATCCATTCTGTGACTGGAATGGTGGGAATAAGTGTGTTTGAGACGGCGAGGTTGGCACAGGATAGAACAGTGTTTAGAGCTCTTGTACATAGGGTCGCTATGAGTCGCAAATGACTCGACGGCACATAACAACAACAAGAACAACAACAACAGGCTGTCTATAATTTGGTTAATATATTCAGAGCATATTGGTCAGTTTTTCCTGGACACTTACTAGTTATCATGGAATATTTACCTGAAACTAAGTTTTTACATGAACTTGTCTGAAAAGGCTTCTTTCTTTGCAATCTGAAGGTTTCTTTGAAAAGCTCTCACAAGTAAAATGGACTTGACACAGTTGTTGTTATGTGCCATTGATTTGTCTGCGACTCCTAGTGACCCTATGTACAACAGCCCTCAACTCTGCTCTATCCTGTGCCAATCTTATCGTCTCTGACACAGCTACCCCCATTACCTCAGTCACTGAGTCAATCTATCTTATCAAGGATCTTCCTCTTCTGAGCTGTCCCTCCATTCTCCCGAGCATGACATCCTTCTCCAAGGACTGGTCCCTCCTTGCAACAATGTCCAAAGTATGTCAGACAAAGCTTCAGAATCCTTGCTTCCAAGTAGCAGCCTGGACTCACCCTCTTTAGGGCAAACCTATTTGTTCTCTTAGCAGTCCATGGTATAGTCAACACTCTTCTCCAGCACCACAGCTCAAAGGCATCACTTCTCTTTCTATCATCTCTAGTTATTGTCAGCTCTTTGACACATAGCAAGGAAATGCAAAGACTATGGCCTGATAATGGATTATGGACTTGACACAGTAGTGTTTCTAAAATAATTGTATCTACCCCAAACACAAATGCAATTTAAGTTTGAGGAAGTGAGGTGAATATTCCTGTAGAGATTTCACTGGAGTCCTTTGGTGGAGCGAATGTTTAAGTACTCAGCTCCTAATTAAAGGGCTGGTTAGTTGAATCCACAGTAAGCAGCTGTGTGACCACTGACCAATTTCAAACAGGTGAACTTCATCTTCTGCTCACATCATACACGCCTAGCCTCCCACCTCAGGGTTTCTTGATGGTGAGGTGAGACAAAGCACACGATGCTATATGATTCTAATCAGCCATCTTTAACTAAAGCTTCCTGAGAGTTGCTACTACATAATGAGACGAATCTTTCCCAGTGGAAAAAAGGAAGCTAGTGAAGAGTCACTGGTCTTCCTCTCTGTTAAGTCTGGACAGGGGGGCAAAGAGGGATAATGAAGAATTCAAAGAATACATACGTTGACAAGAAGAGTGAACAGCCCCACCCACTGGGCAGAACTAACTGGTGAACCATTAATCACAATGGAATGTCCTTCTCTAAAGACTACATTATAAAAACTCGCCCCAATAACCTCGAAGGTGTGACTTACCAATCTGCATCTCCAGAATGAGGAACCTCACCCAGGAGCTCCTCTATCCCCACCCTATTCTCTTAATAAAGCTGCGCTAAGCTTTCTCTCGTTCTCTCTTATTCCTTCCTTAAGTCTACAAACTTAACACACTGCACAAAGAACCCTGAGATAGTTTATATAACTTCTCAGATGATGGCCCTACAATTACTAATTACTGAGGAATTAGCTGTAATTATTGGTAACTAGTTTGGTAACACATCTTAGTTTAGTTGTCACTTGACTTTCCATTTTCATTTTCTTGTACTCATTTCTTTGTCATAAGTTCAAACTCTAATCTAATAACATTGCATAATTCTTTTCCTTAAATCTCCTTTCTGGTGAATCCAAGCTATGGTTGGCCTCTGAAGAGTATGAGCTTCCCAGCACTGTGTGGGACGCCTGCACTCAGAGTTGCCCGAAATAAAATGAATAAAAATGACATTATTTTTAAAGGAGTCCTGGTGACATAGTGTATAACATATCGGGCTCACAATCAACGACAATTCAAATTCAGTAGCCACTCCTCAGTGCAAAGATGGGCAGTCTCTTCTGGTAAACATTTACAGACTTGGAAACCTGATGGAAGGTTGTTGGTATAAGTTAGAACTGATTTATCAGCAAGGAATTTGATTTGTATGTTTAATATTCTTTTAAAGAAAGGAGAGATCAAATACAATCACCAGAAATAATATATTATAGCAGAACCTAAGAGTATTTCCTGCCTAACAGGATTTTATTTTGCAGCTACTGAGGTGAAGCAGCTCAACTTTCTGGAACGATCTCTCAAAGAGCAGGATCTACTGTTTAGGCAATATGGATTTCCTTTGGGTCGTTCCAAGATTTTCTTTCCTTTCCTATCTGCATACTTATACTCCTTTTGAAAAACAACCAACCAAACCTAAAACAAAAACTTGTTCTACTGAATTGAGGGTTATAGTCTTGAGGAACTAAGACTTAGCCTCTTTATTGCTAGTAGTAAAATCCACTATTGATACCTTTAGGCAGCAGCACAATCATTTAAAAAAAAATTTAGTAGTGGGGATTGGTGTTTGGTTGAGCAGAAAGTTTGGGTCCCACCCAGTACTCTGAAATTTGCATTTGATGCTAATCCATTGGACTTTTGATTGAAGAGATTCACCTTTGAAAGAGGGACAAATGAGCAGGGAAGAGTTGTTGGTTTGAGGAACAGGGAGTTGTGAGGATGCCTGGTCTGTTGACTTGGCCCCATGTGGAGGCTAGAGTTAAGTGAGGAGATCAACAGGTCTGGAGTACAAGGAGAAGCATGGACTCCTGAGTTTGAAGCTGATGTCCTTTTAAACCTACCCACAGATGGCTGGGGAAGGGTTGACCAAACTGCAACCACATGAAGAGAAGATGATGCATGCTGTGAGCTGGGGTTGATTGCTGCAAACCTATGACTTGCTCTGGACTGGTCCTTGCTTATGGATGTAGATGCTCAAAGTTTCCAAGTTGAATAGAGGATCCTTCAGCAAAAGGGATATGCTTGTTTCCTCAGAGTATTGGTTTAATAGGGATGGGCAGACCAGCAACTGGCTATCTAAAAAGGGGATATTAGAGCAGGAGGCATGAAGTGGCTGGCTTACATGCTTTCATGAAAGTAGTTATTGGGGGGATGATGGGAAGGGGAGGAGAAATCCACAAAATATAAAGTAAATGAAGGACAGCATGGAATACAACATACATGCATAAAACAGAATGTATACAAATGCTTAAAATATTAATACAAATAAATGAAAATAACCACAAAAAGTTGACATTAGAAGTCAGTCATGTATCACAAATTTGGAATTGGTGTTGAAAATATGGAGAAATGCTGTATCATTCTTTTTAGAGACTGGTAAGTTTTCAAGAAACCCCTTTTTTCTTTCTCTGGAGCATGTAGCTGCTGCCTGGCTGTGATGTGGAGCCGTGGACTCAGCTCTGGTCCATAGAGAAATTCTAGAGCTGGCCAGCCTCCTGTGAGAGGGCCTTCGCTTTTCGTCCCCAATTGGAAGAATTCCAAACACCGATGGGAACCATCAAACTCTAGATCAAAGAATCTTGAGTTTCTGAATTACCCTTTCCCTTGCTGGTAATCCATATTTTCATAAAATTAATGGCAGAAGTTGACTTTTATTGTGTTAAGCTACTGACATGTCAGTTATTTGCTTAGCCAGATCTGACTAGTACTTAAGTGTTATGTTGTTGCTGCTATATGCCATCAAGTCACCTGCAACTCACAGTGAACCTACGTACAACAGCCCTAAACCCTGCTCTATCCTGTGCCAATCTTACTGTCTCTGAGGTGGCCATAACAAACAAAATATTCTCCTATTGACTGGTCTCGAGAATAAATTGTTGTTCTATACTGACAAGCTGATAGTGCCTATTAGCGACCCTTTGAACCACAGATCTGAATCGTGCCCTATTTTTTGCTATCCTCACCATCACACAACTTAGGTCTAAAGTAAGTAGACAGGAATATTTGTTGAGCAAGAAAATGTGTCAACAGACTAGATTACATTGAATAGACATTTTTGTTTACCACAACCACTTCTCTCTGTTTCTCAGGGGGAAGTTCACTTCAACTATTTCCTTTCTTGGCACAGGATGATGGCTTATGTTATAGAAAGGCTAAGTTGGCAATTGTGTGTTTGTGGGTGTGTGCATGCGTGCATGTCTGTGTTGACTACCAAAGCAAGCCTCACCAAAACCTAGAAAGTATGTAACTTACGTTCTTTTCTTCCTTCTCTCTCCTTAATTGTCTATCTTTTTTGCTTTCCTTTTTCCGTTGAATATTTGTTGCTGCTTAATCCATGGTAGGCAGCAGGGTCCATTGGACTGTATTCTAGGTGTACCAGAACTTTTCCTGCTTTTTACCAACAATTGCGATCCTCTGGAGCCATGAGAAAAAGAAATTATTTTTGGAGGGTAGAGTCTTAGGATACAATTTCCTAATTAAAGTTTGACTCAGAGAACAAAATTACAATAACTTTTAGATAAGCTTTAAAATGACAATAACTTTTTCACCAATCCTGTCACTCTCTCATTACAACACCATACCTATCCACATCCATATGTCAAAGTGTGGGTGGAGGGACCATTATTTCTATCTTGAGAAAATAGCATTATTCCGTTTTTGATAACTAAATAGGCTAAGATCAGACTCCTACGGCTTTTTCATCTCCTCAGATGTCAGTGTATAAAAGTGTACCCTACTTTATCTATATATTGGGAAGATAATGTAATTTTTATGTCTACATAATGTCAGTCTAGAGACTAAAGTGTGGCTGACCCAGACCATGGTCCTCACAATTACTTGCTACGCATCAGAGAGCTGGACTATGACTAAGGACGAAAGGAGAAGAATTGATGCCTTTGAATTGTAGCACTGGAGAAGAATATTGAGCATATCATGCACTGCCAAGAGTACAAACAGGTGTGTCCTGGAGAGGGTGAAACCAAGTTGTTCTTTGGAGGCAAGGCCTTTGAAGCTCTGACATACTTTGAGCATGTTGCCAGGGGGGACCAGTCCTTGGAGAAGTATATTGTGCTTGAGAGCACAGAGCAACAACACAGGAAAGGAAGATCACAGGTAAGATGGATCGACCTGGTAAAGGGGCCTTGTGTGTGGGGCGTGTATTTGAAACAGTGAAATTGGCTCAGGATAGGACAGGGTTCAGAGCTATTGTTCATAGAGTCACTGTGAGTTACAGGTGACTTGGCACATAACAACAACGACATATTGGGGAGATAATGTTATTTTTATAGGGAAATTGGATACTATATCTCTATACACTGCATGCTGTTGTTGTTATTGCTGTTAAGTGCTGTCAAGTTGAGCATGACTCATAACAACCCTATGAACAAAAGATCTGAACCCTGTTCTGTCTGTCTTGTGCCATCCTCACACTTCCTGACATACAAGAGCCCATTGCAGCAGTCATCATGTCAGTCCACCTGGTTGAGGGAGATTGTTGACAGCTTTATTTTGCTTGGCTTTACAATCAACACTCTTGTTACCAGCAGCCAGGAAATCAAGAAATGAATTGCATTGGGAAAGTTGGCTGTCAGGGACCTCTCCAAGAGTACTGAAGAGCATTGATGTCAGTCTGGAGATTAAGGTTCACCTGATCCAGGCTTGCTTTGCATTTGAGAGCCAGACAATGAGTAGATGACAGAAAAAGGAGTGATACCTTTGAGCTGTGATGTTGGAGAAGAGTTTTGAATATACCATGGACTGACAGGAAAACAAATAGATTCATACTTGAGAGGGTGAAGCAAGCCTGCTCCTTGGAGGCAAGGATTCTGAAGCTTCATCTGACATACTTCACACATGTTGCAAGGTGGGACTGGTCCTTGGAGAGGGACATCATACTGGGAAGGGTGGAGGGGTGACAAAAGAGAGGGAGACCATTGATGAGATGGATTGATAAAGTGACTAGGGTAATGAGGGTAGGTGTGCTGGAGACAATAAAGTTGGCACAGGATAGAGCAGGTTTCAGGGCTGTTGTACATAGGTAGCTATGAGTTGCAAGCAACTCGACACCACATAACCACAACACCACCAGTAAACATTTTCGCCCCCTTTTATATTGCTAGTCGCCAGAAGCCAGTTCTCCATGACATGTTGAGAGATGTTATTGTTGTTAGGAGCAGATGAATACATCCCTACTTATAATATCCCTTTGTTTGACAGAGTGAGAATTGTGGCAGCTACTATGTGTGTTCATCTCATTGGAAGTCTTCCTCTTTTTATTACTGATCCTCTACTAGCTATGCTGTGATGTGTCCCCACTGAAAACCTGCCCAAAGCGAGTGAGACAAGTATTACCATCCTCATCTTTAAGGAGCAGATGTGGTTCTAGTGTAGAATATGCTTTGGAGTTCATGATCTTTCTGTGATAACATAAATTTATTAAATTCTCTAAACAGGCATGCATGACTGGCACAAAGATTCCTTTTACTTAAGGAGTGTTTGCAGGTTTGTGCATATCCATGCCGAGGAAAGTCGAAATCACTTAGTAATTAACTACGTTTAACTAATTAATTAACTTAATGAGTTTAAAATTTTCTACAATCTGACCATGTCCTTTTTCTCTGACCTTAGTTCTGACCCTGTCCTTTGGTGAGATTGAATTTCTTGTGTTTCCAGATATGCACCTTGCATTCTCATTTCTCTGCCTTTATTCATGGTGCTGCTTTTGACTACAACTCTGTTTCTCTGGTCTTCCTTCACAGTGAGTGGTACCCATAATGACGTATTCTTCTAGGCCACCCTGAAACACCACTTTTCCGATGAGGCCTTGCCTGCTATCTTTGTTTGTAATGATTGTTTAGCTACTTGGCACTTGGTAGCACTTCGAATGTACTTTTATCAACACCGACACTCATCACAACATTCATTGATCCCTAATTCACATAACCTTCCCACCTCAACAATCTAATTAATCCACAAAACCCAGCACAAAGGCAACTGTTAGGATCTTTTTTGTTAGCATCTTCTCCACAGCAAACTGAATTTGTGGGACTGGAATCAGAATTCAACTCCAAGTCTGACTGACTGCAGAGCTGGAACTCTAACCACTCTACAACTTTTTCCTCTAGCCAAAAGGCAATGTTTTGATTTCATTCATCCTTATACCCTATAAGAACTTTGTGAAATGCCACTCAAACGGTTGTTGTTATGTACCATGGAGTCAGAGCTGACTCATAGTTAATGCTTCAATGTATTTTCAGAGGCTGCAGATCACATGGGAGGAGACTGGCCATCTTTCTCCCATGGAGCAGCTGGTGGATTCAGGCATGTGTCTTTGGATTAGCAGGACACTCCTTACTAAGCTACAAGTGTCTCCTGCATAAATTATAAGTACGTAATAAAAGAAAAAGATGAATGCATGAGTGAGCTAATAAATATGGAGATAGCCATTTTCAACAAGGATCTTTGCTTGAAGAAATGAAATATTGTCACTGATGTTGCAATGCTAGTAGTAGTTTCCTTCTTAATAAAACCTTTTATGACATAGCTATAATAAGAAAATGATCTTTAATTAACTGGTGGTTGCAGAAGAAAGTCCAGAAATACAGTGGGTAGAAGAGCAAATGCGATAGAATAATGATGAGAACACTATCTGAAGCAGAGAACCTATGGTCTGAATGTGTACCTAGTTGAGTTATTATGTGATCATTTGACTTAATGCATTAGAAGAGCACATGGTGATATAATAGACTGTCAGAGATATATATCTTGATATTCTGGCCCAGGGGGAAAATCCCTCTTCATTTTCCCCCTAAAATTGCTGACCAGCCATATCAGCAATTCTCAACTTAATTTTCTGGCCTGGCAGCTATGTTGGATGACTCTCTGGTGAGCACTTTCCTGTGGGCAGGCCGTAATTCCACCTTTCTCCCATTCAGCAAAATATCGCAGAAAGCCAACATTAAGAGTGGTAATATTTTAATTGCTATCATTATGTCCAAATTTATGAGCAAAAAGAGCTTTGAATGTTTTTTATATGTCAAATCCTTACTGATGACAAGTAGTTTGTGATCCTGTCTTCACAATGAATAGACCATGTGCATATTAGAATTTCTGGCAAGGATGGTGAGAATGGTTGTTTATTAGACACACAAGGGGTCAGTATGTGTGGCATTAGGGAGTTTGGGAAATAAGAAGGAGAAAAATCGTCATTTTAAGAAGATATATTATTTGCATATTATTTTAGAATGTCTTTAGAACTGGCAAGGCATGTAGCGATCAGCTCAGTCGGTTCCTGTATTTTATGGGAAAGAAAGCTCATGTCTAGAAGATTTCCATGTTTCCTTCTTCAATGGTCATATTATTCAAAATGTGGTTGCTATGGTCCCTAAGGTGCGTCTGATACAGGCCATGGTCTTCGCAATCACCTGTTATGCATCAGAGAGTTGGACAATGACCAAGGAGGATAGAAGGAGAACTGATGCCTT
>NW_006399779.1:23184934-23198196 GCF_000299155.1 Elephantulus edwardii | reverse complement strand
AACAACAACAACAACAATGGTCCCTGTGAAAAGATTAAGATCTTTTTGATGAGCTTCTGCTCTAAACATTTTAAGGTCCAGGCAGTATTTCCTTTGAGCCAGAAAGACGCCTGGGAAAGCTGATGGCATTGCTAGGAAGTTTGACGTATCTCCGTTGGTTGAGACTAAATTTTACGGCAAAAATTAGCAAGACCTTTTCCTTAAATGATAGGAAACTGATCAAAGGAGGACATTATTATAAGCTAACTAAATTGAGCTAAACATTATGCAAGAACTAAATTTGAATGAAATGCCACCTTGGATCAAATCAATACATTGTCTAACCTAGAGTTTTGCCCTAATGTGATATCAAGGCTTAAGGCATATTTACTGAAGGAAAGATATTTGTTTTCCACCACAGCTGACAAGAGGAAGATCTGGCTTTGTAATTCTTTAGTTTCACATTGCTACCTAGCATAGTGTTTTAGACAAAGATAATTACCATTTACTGAAAACCTACAATAATATAAGGGTTTCTGAAGGGTAGAAAATGGTGGTTGTTGTTAGGTGTTGTCAAACCACATTCAACTCATGGTGATCCTATGAACAACAAACCTGAATCCTGTCTTCTCCTGGGCCATCCTCATCATCTCTGACATATTTGAGCTTACTGGTGCAGGTACTGTGTCAGTCCATCTCATTGGGGTCTTCCTCTCTCACCGATTTTCCACTTTACCAAGCATGAATGCCTCCTAGCAGCACGTCCAAAGTATAAGTGACGGAGCCTCATCTCCTTGCCTCTAATAGCACTTTGGCTATACTTTTCCCAAGACATATTTTTTCTTTTGGCAATCTATAAGATATACAGTACTCTTTTCCAGCACCACGACTCAGCAGTATCAGTTCTTCTTCTGTCATCGTTATCCATTATTCAGCTTTCAGATGCATAGGTGATTTAAAAGACCATAGCTTGAGTCAGGTACACCTTAGTCTTCAAGCTGATAATGGAAAGTTTAGTGGTTCAAAACTATCCCGATGTACATCAGAAGAAAGGTCTAAGTAATCTCCTTCACAAGGCCAGAGTCTTGAAAATCCTATGGAGTACAATTCTACTCTGCAACATATGATCTATTATTATCAGTCAGAGTTAACTCCATGGCCACTAGTACGGAATAAACCCTACACTGGGCCGTGATTTCATAAAATCCTATAACGACACAGGCATCTATCAAAAGAGGTTTCTCATGTTGACTATAGACTTTAAGTCCTTTAAATCATACAGACCTGGGTTTAAATCACTCACTACATCATGCAGATGACATAGCCTTGCTTGCATAAAGTGAGGAAGCTTGACATACACGTTATAGAATACCAGACTACGGCCTTCAACATAGATTGCATCTCAATATCAAGAAAAATATCCGCACTACTGAACCACCATGCAACAGCATGAGGTTGTTGTTAAGTGCCATTAAATCGAGTAGGACCCATAGTGACTCTATGAACAACAGATCTGAACCTTATCCTATCCTGTGCCATCCTCACACGTCCTGACACACTGCAGCCAATTGTGACAGTCATTGTGTCAGTCCACCTGGTTGAGGGTCTTTCTCTCCTTCGCAAAGCCCCTACCTTTTTGAGCATCATGTCCCTCTCCAAGGAATAGCCCCTCCTAGCAATATGCCTGATGTATATGAGGTGAAGCTTTATCATCTTTGCCTTCAAAGAGCACTCTGGATGCACTTTGACCAAGACATATTTCTTTGTTCTTTTGGATGTCCGTGGGATGTTCAGTACTCTTCTCCAACACCACCGCTCAAAGACACCAATTTTTTTCATCATCTTTATTGTCCAGCTCTCAGATGCATAGCAAGTGACCACGAAAGACCATGCATGGCCTGAATAAGATACACCATAGTCCTCAAACTGTTACCATTATTACTCAATAAATAGGGGTGATTCCTAACTGCAGACTTTCCCAGTGCAATATGTGTCCTGACTTTCTCATTGATGGTACTGAGTATACTGATTGTGGATCCAAGTAAGATGAATTTGTTGACAGTTTCAATCTTTTCTCTATTTCATGATGTTGCCCATAGGTCCATGATGTTGCCTATAGGTCCATAATATTTATTTTGTTGAGATTGAGATGCAATCCATATTGAAGGCTATATTCTTCATCTTCTGCAACAAGTGCTTCACATTCTCCTCACTTTCAGCAAACAACGTTGTATCATTTGCATAACAGGTTATTGAAGAGTCTTCTGATTTTGATGCCACATTCTTCTTCATAGAGTCCAGCTTCTTGAATAATTTTCTCATCATACAGATTGAATAGGTACGGAGAGAGAATGCAATCTTGACACATTTTGTTCTTGACTTTAAACCATATAGTGTTCCATTGCTGTGTTCACACAACAGCCTCTTGGTCTAGATCTAGGTTTCTCATGAACACAATTAAGTGCTCTGGGATTTCTATTCTTCTCAATGTTAGCTACAACTTGTTATGATCTACACAGTCAAATAACTTTGCATAGTCAACAAAGCATAAATAGACATTCTTCTGGTGTTCTTTACTTTCAACCAGGATCCATCTGACACTAGCAGTGATATCCCTGGTGTCACAGCCTCTTCTAAATCCTGCTTGCACAACTGGCAGTTGCCTATCTATGTACTATTCTAGCCATTTTTTTGAATGAACTTCACCAGTATTTTGCTTGCATGAGATATTAATGACATTGTTACATAGTTTTTACATTTTATTGGATCACCTTTCTTGGGAATGGGAACAAATATGGATCTCTTTCCATCTATTGGCCAGACAGCTGTCCTCCAAATATGCTGGCAAAGACTAATGAATGCATCCAGGTCTGCCTCTGTTAATTGGAACCAGTCAAGTGGTATTTTATTGATTCCTGTGGCTTTATTTATTTATTTTCCCAATGCCTTGAGTGCAGCTTCAACTTTCTTCTTCATATGGTACTTTCTCCTGTTCATATGGTACTTCCTGAAATTTTTCAGTGGCAGTCAGTTCTCTTTGGGACAGTGACTCTGTATTTCTTCCATCTTCTTTGGATGCTTCCTGAGTCATTCAATATCTTACCTATAGCATCTATCAATATTGAGACTTGAGGCTTGGATTTGTTTTTCATCCTGACAGATGGGATAAGATTTCATTTTACTTGGATCCACAATCCAACTCATGGTAGCAGCAGTTAAGAAATAAAAAAAGACATTATGATGTGCTGGGAAAAGCTACCGTCAGAGACCGCTTTAAAGAGATAAAGAGCAAGAGTATAAAGAACATCACTACAGCGTGCCTAATAAAAGTCAGGACACTTTTTATTACTCCATAGGCATCTTCAAGCTGAACAATGAATAAGGAAGACTGAAGAATTGGTGTTTTAAATTGTGATGCTGTCAAAAATTATTGAATATTCTATGGGCCAAAAGAACAAACAAGTCTATCTCTCAACAAAGATTCTCCTTAGAATCAAGGATGGTGAGACTTTGCCTCACATACTTGTTGTTATGTGCTGTTGAATCAATTACAACTCATAGCAACTCTATGCGCAATAGCTCTGAACCCTGCTCTCTCCTGAGCCAATCTCACTGACTCTAACCCACCTACCCTCATTAGCTCAGTTATTGTGTCAATTCATCTAAGCTGGAGTCTTCCTCTCCTGTGCTGTCCCTTGACCCTTCCAAGCATGTTGTCCTTCTCCAAAGACTGGTCCTTTCTGGCTACATGCCTAAAGTATCTGAGATGGAGTCTCAAAGTCCTTGTCTCCAAGGAGTCACTTGGTTTCATCCTTTCTAGGAAAAACCTGTTAGTTCTCTTGGTATTTCATGATATGTTCAATACTTTTATCCAGAACCATGACTCAAGAGCATCAATTTTTCTTCTTTCTAAATCCTTGTCCAACTCTCTGATGCATAGCAAGTAATTGTGAAGACTGTGGCCTCAGTTAGGAGCAGCTTAGTCTCCAGATTGACATTGCTGTTCTTCAACACTAACGAGGTCTCTGACAGCAGATTTTACTAATGCAATTTGTCTTTTGATTTCCTCCCTGATGGTGCAAAGAGTGTTAATTGTAGAACCAAGCAAGCTAAAATTCTTAACAATCTCAATGTCTTTTCCATATACCATGATGCTACCAACTGGCTTAATGATGAGAATCTTCATTTTCTTGATGTTGAACTTCAATCCATATTATAAACTATAGTCCTTGATCCTCTGCAGCAAATGGTTCAGGCCTTCATCAGTTTCAGCCAGTAAGGTTGTGTCATCTTCATCATGCAGGTTGTTAACGAGTCTTCTTCCAATCCTGATGACACACACATTTTCATAAAGTCCTGTCTCTTGAATGATCTATATACAGTTTGAAAAGGTATGGAGACAGAACCCATCCCTGACGCACTCCTTTTCTGATTTTGAATCATGAAATACTCGCATGCTCTGTCCTGGCGACTGCCTCCTGGTTTAAGTATAGGTTCCTCCTGAGCACAATTAAGTGTTTTGGGATTCTTATTCTTCTCAAGGTTAGCCACAATTTATCATGATCCACACAGTCAAATGCCTTTTAATAGTCAATGAAACACAGATAGACATTCCTCTGGTACTTTCTAGAGCTTTCAATCAAGATCCATCTGACATTGGTGATGATATCCCTAATGCTATGGCCTCTTCTAAACCCAGCGTAAATTTCTGGTAGTTCCCTGTCAAAGTACTGTTCCAGTCACTTTTGGATAATATTCAGCAAGATTTTGCTCACATGCTTATGACAAATTATTAGAAGGAATCATTCTTTGGGAAAAGATATCATGCTGGCATACATAATAGGTCATTGAAAGAGAGGAAGATTCCCAAGGCGATGAAATTGACACAGTGATTGTGACAATGGGTTGGGACATGGTGGAGATCATGATGATGGTACAGAATAGAGAAAAGTTTTGATCTGTTTTTCATGGGGTCACCAATATGAATATAGTTGACTTGTTGACACCTAACAGTAACAATCTGTGAGACTTAAATCTGTAAAGACATAAGTCAAATACTTATTACAGTGTTTTATGCACTTTGAACAATTAATACATGCTGTTGTTGTGTGCTGTCAAGTTGGAACTGATTCATGGCAGACTCTCCAGTGAGTTTTCAGAGGTTGTAAATCACATGGAGGAAGATGGCTTATCTTTCTCCCATAGAACAGCTCGTGGATTTCAACTGGGTGACTTTGAGTTGACAGTGCAACTCTTTACCCACTTTAGAAGTCACCAGAAGATCTTCCTAATGAAATCTATCAAGAGTAATACTTACAATTAAATAATATATTTATGATTTTGAATTTTAAGTCCTATAGTATAATCTTGGGTCTATTTAGTTCCTAACTATTGAATCTATTTGGTTCCTAACCCTGCACATTTTTATCTATGAAGATTATTGCATAATTTGTTAGATTTTTAAAAAAAATAATGTATTGGAAGCTTATTGTCTGTTAATTCACCTTCAGCTGTAATCCTGGTAGTAGTAGAGCCTCAAGGGCTGAGTGTTTGATTTCTTTCACTGGAAATGGTCTCAATTTTGTTTGTAGTGGATTTAATCTTACTGATTCCTGGAAAGATTCTGTCAGACAGGAGTTCAAGTGGAGTCGCCTTATTCACAATTCTGCTTCTATAAATGCAGGGACTTGCCAACCACTATTAGGACGTCTTAATGGAGGACCCATAACGTACTTGCCTGTTGATACTCACCTGCTAGGATACCCTTTTTGCTCCTTGCCAGGAAGTTTGAAATTCTGTAGTTATTTATCTGTGTGGGTAGTAAAACTTTGGTACTTTCCCATATAATCTTTTGTGCTTTTAAGATGAACATCAATCTGATTGATAGGCTATAAAGATCCTTGTTTTGATTCTTCTATAAAGCAAAGCTAAACTGATATCGCCTGGTCTAGACTTAGATTTGGTAGCATGGAGAATAACACTCTTGAATTCTTTTGTATATGTGAGTCTATCCAAAGTATTTACTGAACATGGAGAGGAAGAAAGACTTTAAGATTTCATGTGTAATAGTTGATTATTGATGTTTGAGATATTTGCTTGATAGAGTAAACAACAGACAATATGTCATAATAATGAGAAGAGCTCTGGAGTCAAATAGTCAAATTCTAATTCAAGCTCCACATTTTTGGAGCTGAGTTACCTTGGAAAACATAACTTTATCCCTGAAAACTTTAGTTTTCTCCTCTATAAATAGAAGGGGGGAAATAGTATTTACTCTATATGGTTAGCATGAGAATTTAAAGGAAAATTACTTCTGAAATGTTTATTTGACAGGGCTTTTAATGACATCCCTCTGATTCTTGTTAGACTACTCCCCATCCATGGAAAATCTATATTTTTTACCCTAGATACACTGTTGTGGTTGTCGGTAAGTGCTGTCGAGTCATAGATGACTCATAGTGTGACTCATAGCGACCCTACAAATGAAAGACCTGAACACTTATATGACTCTCATCATTTCTCCAAGTTCATAGGGTTTCTGGAGGTAAGCTATTTTGGAAGTGGATGCCACTCCTGCTTCCAAGCTTGTTTTAACCAGGGAGCGCCACCAAACACTGTCCACTATGGGCAACTATTATAGCATTTGACACATTAGTGTCACAGTGTTCAGCATCACAGCAACCATGAGTTACCGCTGTACAGCAAGTAGAGAGACCAGGGCTATACGACCTAGAATAATATTTTGACCAAGAACAATTAAAACCAGACCCGAGAACCACAGATTATTGGTTCCTTTTCATAGAATTTGTCTTTGGAAACCAAAATTTGGTAATTTTGGAGCCCTTAGTTGCTACTAGCTTGGTTATTGCTTTTCTGTCTTTACCAAGAACCAACCCCCAAATCCATTGCCATTGAGTCAATTCTGACTCGTCAGCACCTTCTCTCAGGTTTCCAAGGCTAACAATATTTGTGGGTGGCGACTGCCCATCTTTTTCCCTTGGAGTGACTAATGGATCCAAACCACTGACCTTTGTTTGCTTAGCAACACACTTTTCCATGGAGTCTCCTTTTACAGAAGATGGTACTAGAAATACATGTTTTTAATATTTAGAGGTAAACATTTAATTGATTCAAATTTGCTTATCAAAATTTAAATTCAAGATTGTTGTTGTGAATCATGGAGTCAGAACTGACTCATAGCTGACCCTTCAGCAGTTTTTTAAGCGGCAGTAAATCACATGGAAGGAGATTGCCCATCCTTCACCCACAGAGCAGCTAGTGGATCAAACCACATGCCTTTTGGATTACAGCAGTTTCTTGCCATTAGGCCGCTAGAGATTACAGGCTTAAAATCTTCACATTTGTGTTTTTTCATCCATACTAAAAATTCTGATTCTCAATGACACCACATACAATAACTCATTTACTTTATTTCCCAAACTATACACTTTGATGGCTTAGTGATTAGGAATTTCACTGCCAACCCAAAAGTACTTAGTTGCTAAAGTACAAGTATACTAGTTGCTCCATGGGAGAAAAATGGGCAATCTTGTCCTGTGCAATTTTCTACCTTTAAAAACCTGCTGGAGAGTCAGCTATGAGTCTATTTTGACTCAATGGTACAGAAGAACAACATTATTCATGAATTTGTACCAATATTTGTTGCTGTGTGTCCTTGAGTCGAAGCCAATCTATGGCTAAACCTCCAACGGATTTTCACTACTATCAATAATATGAAGGAAGTAGCTTAAATTTTTTATTCATTGTTTTGTCCTTAATGTGTATTCCTAAGAATACATTTTTTTGTTTTAAAGTCACTTAGGATGATTAGTTGATAGTTATGTTATCAACTGGGTATATATTACGCTCATTTGTTTAATTTTGTGTTTTCTGTCCTAGTTTTAGTTTAATTTTATTTTATAATTATGTACAACTTTTACAGGAGTCCAAAGTCAGGTCTATAAAACAATGTTGTTAGGTGCTGTCAAGTTGAGCACAACCCATAGTGACGCTCTGAATAACAGATCTGAAGCCTGTTCTATTCTGAGCCACTCTCATACTTCCTAACACTCTGGAGTCCATTGTGGTAGGCTCTGTGCCAATCCACCTGGTTGAGAGTCTTCCTCTCCTTCACTGTCTCCTCACCTTTCCAAACAAGACATTCCTCTCCAAGGAATAACTTCTCCTAGTAACATGCCTGAAATATGAGTGGCAATGTTTTATCATCTTTACCTCCAAGGAGCACTCACTACACTTTCTCCAAGACATATTTGTTTGTTCTTTGAGCATTTCATGGGATGTCCAATGCTCTTCTCTGACATCACAGCTCAAAGGCATCAGTTCTTGTTCTGTTATGCTTATTCATTGTCCAGCTCTTAGATGCATAGCAAACGATTGAGAAGACCATGGCCTGAATCAGATGCACCTAAGTCCTCAAACTGACATTATTGCTCCCCATTCTCCTCATTTGGAGAAGTCCCTGACTGCCGACTTTCCCAGTGTACATGCCTCCAGATTTCCTCACTGCTGGTACAAAGGATTTGATTGTGGATCCAAGTAAGATGAAGTTGTTGATAGTTTCAGTCTTTCATGATTTGCCTATAGATCCAGTGATGATAATTTTTGTTTTCTTAATTGTCATGTAATCTATATTAAAACTGATTAAGAAGCAATATTAGTCCTCCACTTCTTAAATAACAGGCATATGAAAACCCTATCAACAGTAGAGGAACAATTATGAAATGTGTGTTCTAAGAATTCCAGCTTAAAACCCTGTTTCTTCCAAGTTAACACAAAATTGTTCATCACATTATGCTTTCCTGTCATTGAAGAATTTGTCATATTTTTGCTTACTGCCATCTCTCAACTTCTTTATGATCGTGAATTTTTACTTTTTGGTTAACGGTAGAAGGAGAATTGCTGCCTTTGAACTGTGGTGCTGGAGAAGAGTGTTGAGTATACCATAGACTGCTAAGAAAACAAACAGATTCATCCTGGAGAGGGTTAATCCGGGCTGCTCTTTGGAGGCAAGGATTTTGAGGCTTTGTCTGACATACCTTGGACACGTTATAAGGAGGGAGAGGTCCTTGGAGAGGGACATCATGCTTGGTGGGGGGAGGAACGGTGCAAGAGGGGAAGGCCCTCTATGAGGTGGATTGATTCAGTGATGGGATAATCAGAATGGGTGTATCGGAGACAGTGCGATTGGCCCAGGACAGAACTGAATTTAGGGTTGTTGTACATAGGGTCGCTATGAGCTGCAAGTGACTCAATGACACATGACAACAACAATAACAACAATATCTTTTGGAAAAGTTGAGTGAAAGGCAGATGCTAAAAGTATGTGGTCAATCCTCTATATTCAGTTATAATAAATAACTAAAGGTCTTTGTATTTATTTTGAAAGTAAAAAGAGAGATAAACTCTTCATTGGTGTTAAATAGGCAAAGAAAAGATTTTCATTTATATTAGCCACACTCTGAAAGAAATAGTAAACCATATAGTTGTTAGAAAAAAAAAAATAAATAGATGTGTGAGTTGAATTTCAGAAAGAGGGTGAGAAAGAAAGGGCAAAAGAGATTGGAAATATGATTGTGCAAAATGACACTTACAATGCTATTTGGTGACAGCCTCCCAGGGGAAATTAATTCTCCTCTGTACTGTTGAGCAGTGAGCTTCAAGCCAGTGCCTGAAAGCTGAGCATGTTTCTTAATTTGGACTTGGTTGTTGGTTGTTTATATCAGCCATATAGCAGTTGATAGTTCCATTATAGAATATTGATTATATTTAATGAATATGAATGAATAGACTCTGATTCCACAGGACAATGAATAAAGTATAATTCCGTTCAGTCTTGTTCTATTGTGTCCCTGCTAGTTTTCCACTTGCACCTGGCAGAGATCCTCTGGAAAGAAGATTTCTGAAAGGCAGTGTAATGGATCTTTTTCTCCCGTTGCAGTAAATGTGTACCAAGGGGGAAAATGTAGGGAGGAGGAAAACTGAGTGGAATTAGGAATCCGTTCTCCTTGATTGTGACTTATGGTCTTTGGCCTTTTGTTATTTCCTTCATAGTCTTTCCAACAAGTACAGCCAGGAGTTCTTACGGCATGAGGACATGTTTCTTTTGGAGATAGAGTTGACATGCATCATCATATTTAAGAATGATTTGAAGGTTGAGAAAACATTTTTCTAAGCATTTATGTTGTTGCCTCATGGAAATTAAGTTCAGCCAGTGTTTTTGCTTATTTCTTATAAATTGTTAGTGGCTTGGTTGATGGCTATATGTGCGTGGTAAGAGAATTGCTGATTTTGACGGACGCAAGTTTTTCCAATGTGTTGACTTCCAGTGATGGTTTCAAAGAGAAAGAATAGATTTTAAGAATTTACGTGTGCCATAAAGTGTTCTAAGGCAGAAACACGTTAATAAAATGAATTCTATGGCAGTCACCATTATTCTCAGTATTCTCAGACCCATTTTACAGATAAGAAAACTCAGACACGGAGAGTCCAGATAATATCCCCAATGTTTCATAGAGCTGGGATTAGGACCAAGAGATCTGCCTCCAGAGCCCATGTTTCTAAGCACCATACAATTTTAACTTTGTGGCATTCAGGGAAAATAACTCCCTTAATTGCAAGAGGGGAACATTCATGTCTTCTATTTATGTAGTTTTTATCTGGCTTTGATAATATTTGGCATATTAGCTCAGCACATGTTCTAATTTGGCAAAATCTCTTTTTCCTATTTTATCACAGATAAAGAACTATGTCAGTGGGTAAGTGTGCATTTACAATATTCATACAGATATTTTTATGTGCGTATGGACTGTCGTTAGGTGCCATCGATCCAACTGTTACTCATAGTGACCCTATGAAAAACAGATCAGAACCTTGTACTGTCCTGCGAAATGCTGGAACCCATTGTTGCAAACACTGTTACAAGTCAATCCATCTTGTTGAGGGTCTTTGGTGTCACTGAGCTTTACCTTTTGTAGCATCATCATTAGCCAAGGACTGGCTCTTCTGGGTAACATGTTTGACAGGAGGTGGGACAAAGTTTCACATTCCTCCAAGGTGTACACTGATTGGACTTTGTCTGAGACAGATCTGATTGGGTTTTATTTTTTTCCAATTCATGGTTTATTAAAAAAAAAATCTTTCCCAAGACAACAATCCAAAGGCATATATTTTTTATTTTTCCTTATTCATGGTCCAACCTTCAGATGCATCAGAAACCTTTGAAAATACTATGGCTTGCATCAAGCACACCTTAGTCTTTAAACCGACGTCTTTGTTCTTTGGCACTTTAAAGAGGTTTTTGACAGCAAAGTTTCCCAATTCAGTACTTCTTTTTTTGTTGTGGTGGGGGTTTTTTTGGTTGGTTTTATTTGTATTTTTATTTTCAAATTTGGTTTCTTGACGGCTGCTGCCATCGACATCAACTGTGGATCCAAGTAAAATGAAGTCCTTGACAACTTCACTTCTCTCCCCCTCTGTCATGACACTGTCTATTGATTGCAGTAGTGAGGATTATTTTCCCCCCTTGATGTCTGAAACCTGTCTCTTTTCTCTATATTTTCACCCATGCTGCACTTGATACCTGAACTCTGTCCGCTTTACTCTCAGCAGCCTGGAAAACTCTTGTTCGTTTGTGAGAGTCCTGTGCACACACCTGTCCTTGAAGGAATCGCCTCTTACCTCGTACACATCAAAATAGACTGTAATGAATTATTTGTCTGCCTTCTCTGCTATACTTCACTTGTCTAAAGGGCTTTAAATACAATCTATATTTCTAGGTCTTGACATTCAGTATATGCTGATGAAACCTCTATTGCTGAATACTTTTTACATAATAAAAAAAATCTGATAGTAGCTTTATATGGTCGCATGGCTTTAAATTCTGTTTATAAGCTGGCAGCACACAGATTTATTTCCCCTTGCTTTTAAACTTTAGAGTCATTTATATTTCTCTACTTGACATCTGCACTTGGCCATGATTTCAACTGTATCATGTCTCAAACTGAATCCTGAGCCACCCTGTTCAGGGTGACCAATTGTCCCAATTTGCCTATGTTTGTGAAGATCTATAGAAAATACAGATTTCAGTGCTAAACTCAGGTTGTTGTTGTTGTTAAGTGCTGTCGAGTCAGTGAGGACTCATAGAGACCCTACGAATGAAAGACCTGAACACTTGTATAACTTTCATCCTTTCTCCAGGTTCATAGGGTTTCTGCAGGCAGCTATTTTGGAAGTGGATGCCTTTCCTGCTTCCAAGCTTGTTGTAATTGGGGAGTTCCACCAAATACTGCCCACCATGGGTAACCATTATTGAATTTGACACATCAGGGTCACAGTGTTTATCATTACAACAACCATGAGTTATCTCTGTACAGAAAGTGGACAGACCAGTGCTATCTCAGTTAGAAGAATATGTGATAAAAAACAATTAAAACCAAGTTAGGTCTGTGTGAAGCAGAATGATTGGTCAATCTAACACACACACACACACACACACACACACACACACCCCACCTATATGCCCCTCCCTGCCATCTGCACCTTTCAATATCTTTCTCCTCTCTGTTGATGGCAACACCATCCTTGCAGGTGCACAAGTCAGGAATCTTGACGTCATCCTGGCTGGCTCTTTCTCTGTCACATTCCACATCCAATTCTTCAGGAAATACTTTTGGTTTTACCTTCAACGCCTTAAGAATTCAACCATATCTTATATAAAATTGCAATTAGAAAACTATCTCTACCCACACGATCCCCAAATTTCCTTTACTTGGCTCTGTGCCTCCTTTAGGCCAGTTATTTCATTCTAACTTACTACATAATTGGTCTGCTTATTATGTTGATTTATTATTATTTTTTTTAAATTTTTTATTCTATTGTTTGTGTGTGTACATGTGTGTGTGCCATCAAATCAGATCTGAGAAGTACAGGAGGGGATTGTCCCTCCTTTTCCAGCAGAGCATCTGGTGGATTCGAACTTATGTTTATTTATTATTTATGTTCTACCCACCACACACTAGAAGGCAAGGACTATTTTCGATCATCTAATATGCATACTTTTTGTTTTGTTTTCTTTCTGTTATAATTATTGTTATGTAGTGGAGGGACAACGCAGGAGGGAAAGGCCCTCTATGAGGTGGATTGATTCAGTGACTGGGGTAATCAGGATGGGTGTGTCAGAGACTGTGATTGGCACAGGACAGAGCAGAGTTTAGGGCTGTTGTACATAGGGTCGCTATGAGTTGCAAGCGACTCGACGACACATA
>NW_006399779.1:23107530-23184834 GCF_000299155.1 Elephantulus edwardii | reverse complement strand
ACTGCATGCCTTCATGATTGAAGCTCAGCTTCTTGCCACTAGGCCACCAGAGCTCCCAAGTATGCATACTTTTTGAATGAATAAATAAGTTCCTTACAATTCAAATCAGAATGGAGGGTATTTTTTTTTCTCTAATGCTTTTTGAATGCTTGCTGGATTTTAACCATTTTTCTAATCCTCCCAATATCCCTGAGGGATTGCTTTAATTTTACTTCAATGAGATTCATTAACACAAATAGTGAGAAGTGAATCCAGGCCCTGAGCGAGGGCTGTGTGATTTCAGAACATGTATATTACCTTGCCATGTTGCCCTTGATATTGACCAGCCTGGTCTGATGGGATAATTCCATGATTCTACTTGAACAAATCATGGTATTTTAGATTGCTGCTCAAATCAGCATGTCTTCATGAGAGGGGAGATGCCATCCTCTACAGGATCAGTCTGGGAAGATATTTGGTGGACGGGAGCCAATTAAAATGCCATAGAATTAGCAGTGTTTATTTAGAAAAAGTTTCCAAGGCGCTAAAGAGTACTAATGGGGGAAAATTCACATTTAACAATTTTCACAATACTTTAGAATCCATTGAGCACAACAAGACAAGCAAGCATTTAGCTATCTAGAAAGACAGCTTGAGCAGCGTGGTGGAAAGGGAAACTATTTAAAAACATGACCATTTAAAAAATTTAGTCTGTCTGTTCTTTTTTCTCATCGAGTAATTAAAGTTCTTGACTTGTTTGAAAGTGACTCAGATTTGATTTCATTTTGTTAAGCACCTCCATTTTTCAGTTCAGGGAAAAAAGGCTATTAGCAATTTGCATTATCCATTACAACCTCCTTTATAATATGAAATTTATATGGGAAATGCTAATTGGATGTTCATCATCGTAAAGATAATGATTTCTGTACTTTTGGTGGTGATAATGAAGATGAAAGATGAAAAGGATATGGGGTGAATGTCAGATTTCTCCCTCGCCCCATTTTCCACTGGATGGAGATTGGAGAAGGTGTTCTGTTCTTGGATTCATTCAGTTGGGTGACGGTGGAGGACAGAATTGGGGAGGGGGTTCAATGAGGAGCATATAAAGTAGAAGTGCCTTGACGTCCAGGAACTTTTCAGTTCCTAATCTTAGACCGCCCGGTTTAACCCTCTCCAGGATGAATCTGTTTATTTTCCTAGCAGTCTATGGTACCCTCAATACTCTTCCCCAGCAACACAGCTCAAAGGCATCAATTCTCCTTCTATCCTTCCTAGTCATTGTCCAACTCTCTGAAGCATAACAAGTGATTGCAAAGACCATGGCCTGTATCAGACACACCTTAGTCTCCAGAGAGACACCACTGCTCTTCAGAACTTTGGAGAGGTCCCTAACAGCAGACTTTCCCATTGCAATATGTCTTTTAATTTCCTGGCTACTGGAGAGGGTTAAACCAGGCTGCTCCTTGGAGGCAAGGATTCTGAGGCTTTGTCTAACATACTTTGGACATGTTGTAAAGGAGGGAACCGGTCCTTGGAGAAGGACATCATGCTTGGGGGGGTGGAGGGCAAATGCAGGAGGGGAAGGTCCTCTAGGAGGTGGATTCATTTGGAACTGGGGTAATTGGGACGAGTGTGTCAGAGACAGTGAGATTGGCACAGGATAGAGCAGGGTTTAGGGCTGTTATATATAGGGTTGCTATGAGTCGCAAGCGACTCAATGGCACATAACAACAACAACAACAACAACAACAACAATCTTAGGCCATCAGTTGAGTCCCAGATGAGGTGGGGAAGTGTGTGTCTGTAAGAGACAGATGCATCTGAAAAGGCCTTTTCCATTCTAGCTTGTCACTTTATGGAAAAGGACTTCCCTGAGGTGCTCACTCATCAATCCTCCTTCGTTCCCCTGAGATGGGAATAGATGGCTCGAATTGACTGCCATTATTAAGAGTAATAGGCACAAGGCCAGCAGGCTTTTTCACTGAGCACGGCCGCTCTTCTTGACTTGCTGATGTAGTTGAGTGAGATGAACCTTTTGGAGTTGATTCCTGATGAACAAGGTATATTCAGGACGGGAAAGGAAACTGTTTTTACTTGCACATTACATTGCTAAAGTGATTTTAAAGGAAAACTAAGTCACTGACTTTTCTCTATGTCATAGTTGCTGTTAGTTGCTGTTGGATCTGTATTGACTACTAGACCCCCTCCATCTACAATAAAACAAAACAGTGCACCCTCCTTGTAAACTTTGTAAGCATTAGGACACTTGAGCCCCTTGTGGTGAACTCAGTTGTATACTGACTGCTTTCTAAGCTTGGGGCTTCATTTTCCAGTACTACGTAGGACAGTATTGTATGAACCACAGGATTTTCACTGGATTATTTTTGGAAGTACTTGGCAGTTTTTCTTCCTACTCTGCCTTGGTCTGGAAACTCTGCTAAAAATCTATAAACAACTGAGTGACCCTGATGGAATTTGGAATACTGGTGGCATAGCTTCCAGTATCTCAGGAACATTCAAGTCGTCACAACATGATAAACTGATAGACATGTTTGAAAACCAGGAAAAGTTTAATTTTCTTGAATGTGAGGAAAATGACATATATAATTTTAAATAGAATTCTACTACCAATATGCTTTTTAACTAACTTGGCAAATATTTATTGAGCTTCTGCTACATTCTGGGCATGAACTTTCTGTCTGCATTATTCTTCTCATCTTAGAACTTGTAACTGGAAAGAAATACACTTTTAAGGACATGTAGCCAACCATTCATCTTTAACCGAGTAGTGATCTCTCAAGGAATAAACAATCAAGAAAATAGTTGCAATTTTATTAATTGTAAGACAAACCATTTAAAGGTCAAATTATGAGCGTCTCCACAGTGGATAGTTTGTTCTGGAATTATCCATTTGTTCATATCTATATAACATGTATTCTAGGCACTGGAGTATGAAGATGACATGTTTAAAATTTGATGAGAAGCACAACTCTGAGCTCTCAGATATTTTTCTTGAGCTGCTAGAATACTTTTAATAGGATATAATTTTAATGTAAAATTATTATTGTTGTTTTCAGACGACATAGGCCATGAGGATGTACTTTTGCCATAGACTTAGCAAAGTTGTTATTTAAATACAGAGCTTGGGAAGTCCATGATGAGCCTACTTTTGATGTTTTCTTACAGTGCTGCATTGGATGAGACCATTGATCTGTTTGGCCCTGTATTCCGCCCTGGCATGCGTACTGAGAAATGAAAGGTGAGATATGTTGAATTTCTTCATATTATATACCTATCCCTTCATAGATCTAAGAAAATAAAACATAGTATTTATTGAACATGTAATTTAGCACAGAGCTAAATGGACTTGCTACATCATTAACTTCCTAAAGGCATTTTCTGTTATCATTCCTATCCCATGCAGGTTTTCCACACAGCATCCAGATAAATCCTCTGAAACATAGACCAGCTGATGGTGGTCCTCTGTTTTCTACACTTGTCACATTTAGAATATGATCCTGGCCGCTGAATTGCTTTCAGAGAGTCCCTGGGTGGCACAAATAATGAAACACAAAATAGCTGAGGTAATCCAGAGATGTTTTGGAGGAAAAGTCTAGTATTCTTCTTGCAAAAGGTTTGGCAAACCCCATGGATCAATTGTACTTTGCATTCACCAGTCACCAAAAGCTGGAATCGACTTGAGAACAACTCTCTTTCTGGCTTCATTTTCTCCTCATTTACCGTGCTCCTGGGACAGGAGTCTTAAAAACACCAAGCATGTTCTTATCTCCAGGTCTTTGCTCTTAACGTTTTTTTTTTTCCTACAACACTCTTCCTCTGGATATTTGCAAATACCTTTCCTTAGTTTTGTTCACGTTTATATTCTGAGGTCACCTTTTCTTGTGTGTAGCGTCAAATCAGATCTGACTGATACAGGAGGAGATTGTTCCTCCTTCTTCAGCAGAGCATCTGGTGGATTTGAACTGTGTACCTCTGGAGGTCACTTTTTCAAAGAGCTCCATCCTGGCAATGCTGCCTAACTTTGCTGTTGTGAGTGTTGTGATGTGTCATGCAATTACTACAAATAGTGATCCTGTGAATGGCAGATCTAAACCCTAACCTGCCCCTGGGCCACCCTCACAATCTCTATGGTGCTCAACCCATGGCTTCAGTCACTACGTCAGTCAGTCTCATTGAGAGTCCTCCTGTCTCTCATTGACTCTCTAGTTTCCAAGCATGAAGTCTTTTCCCTACCAGCAGCTCAAAGAATGCAAGACAATGTCTTACCATCCTTGCCTCTAAGGAGCATCCTTGTTGAACTTCCTCCAAGACAGACTTCTCTACGTTTGGCAACCCATGTTCTAGTCAATACTCTTTTTCAACCACACAATTCAAAAGCATCAAATTTTTCTCCCTTTGGATTTCCTCATTCATTGTCTAACTTTTACTACACATTAAACAATGAAAACTACTACATGGTTATATTAGATGCATCTTAGTATTTATAATGAAATCCTTGTTCGTTAACACTTTGGAGAGGTCCTTGACAGGAGACTTGCCCAATTCAAAACATCTTTTTTTTAAGGCTATATAATCTGAGGAGGCAGCTCTGGCAGCCTAGTGGTAAAAAAGCTATGCTGTAATCCCAAAGGAAGGTGGTTTGAATCCACAGCTGCTCCATGGGAGAAGAATGGGTGATCTTCTCCAATGTGACTGACTGTCTCTGAAAACCTGGTGGAGGGTTCACCATGGGTTGGTTCGGACTCAATGACACACAACAAAAAAAACAGTCTTTGAGGGAGCTCTAGTGGCCTATTCTGCAGGCATTTGTGTTGTTAACCCAAAGGTAATTATTGTCTGGTGATTTGAAAGATAATCTGTAACATTTTCATTTTGGAAACACAAGAGAGAGTCACCTCTGAGCTGGTTCTAACTCAAGGTCACTGAGACACAGAGAGACTCTTTGATCTTCAGTAAGTTCCTCCTTTTGACATTTATGACTTCTTGTCATTCAATGAGTACCTTGTTAGTTATTTTCTATCTTCTGTTAAGATATAAATCCCACAAGAGCCAAGACTTTTTTTAGTTCACTGTTCTTGTTGTTGCTGATTGCCATTGAGTCGAGCATGACTCATAGTGACCCTATAAACAAAAGATCTCAACTCTGTTCTATAACTATCGTTGTTTATAGAGTTACCAGAAGCATGTTGTTTAGGAAGTGGATGTCACTCCTGCTTTCAAACCTGCCTTAATCTTGGAGCTCTACCAACACTGTCCAATATGGGTAACCATTATGGCATTTGACACAACAGTGGTATATGGCTCAGAATCACAGCAACCTCAAGTTACCTCTGTACAGCAAATTGACAGACCTGCGCTGTACCATTTAGAAAAAAGTTCCTCCAAAATATAATAACACTAGGCATGAGGGCCATGTTATGTGCCGTCAAGTCACCTGTGTCCCATAGTGACCCTATGCACAGCAGCTCTGAAGCCTGCCTTATCCTAGGCCAGTCTCACTAATTCTGACATATCAACCCCCATTACCTCAGTTACTGTTATCAATCCATCTTATCTGGGGTCATCCTCTCCTGTGCTGTCCACCCACCCCTCTGAGCATAATGTCCTTCTCCAAGGATCAATCTTTCCTGACCACTTGCCCAAAGTATGGGAGATGGAGCTTCAAATTCCTAACTTCTAAGGAGAGACTTGGTTTCACCCTCTCCAAGACAGACCTATTTGTTTTCTTGGCAGTTCATGGTATGTTCAAGACCCTTCTCCAGCACCACAACACAAAGGCATCAATCCTTCTTCTGTCATCCTTAGTCATTATTCAGCTCTCTGAAGCATAGCAAGTAATTGCAAAGACCATGGCCTGGATTAGGCACGCCTTACTCTCTAGACTAACATAGTTGCTTTTCAGCACTCTGGAGAGGTCCTGGACAGCAGATTTTCTCAATGCAATTCATCTTTTGACTGTGGGTATTAAAAATGTTGATTGTGGAGTTGAGCAAGCTGTACTTAGCATTTGCTATTATCCAGTGAGCTGTTTCTCCATATTCTTGTGAAGTTAAAGATTTTGCTGGCAAGTAGTGAATCCAATGTTCAAGCTCCAATTTGCCTGAAATGCTGAAGCCTTTTTCATTTTTACTAGACTTCTTCTTATAGCCCTCCTACAGGTCAGGACTAGGCTTTATACTGTCTTGAATTACCCTTACTCACTCATTGCTGTTGAATCAGAACTGATTAATAGCTGTCCCTCCATTGGCTTTCTGAAACTGTAAATCACGTGGAAAAATATTGCCCATCTTTCTCCCACAGAACCACCAGTGGTTTCAAACTTTCAGACCTTCGATTAGTAGCACAACTCCCTAAGAAGTATGCCACCAAAGCTCCCCACTTGAATTGATGTTGTTGTGGTTGTTAGGTGCCATCGAGTCAAGTATGACTCACGGTGACCCCACAAACAACCGACCTGAACCCTGTTCTAGCCTGTGCCATCCTCACAATTTCTGACAAACCATTGCTGTAGTCATTTTATTAATCCACCTGGTTTAAAAGCTTCCCACTTTTCACCATTCCCCTACCTTTCCAAGCATGATGTCCCTCTCCAAGGAGCAGCCTCACCTAGCAACAAGCTGGAAGTATGTCAGATGAAGCTTTATCATCTTTGACTACAAGGAGCACTCTGGCTGTACTTTTGATAAGACATATCTGTTTGTTCTTTTTTTTTATTATTTTTGTGTGAGTGTACTGTCAAATCAGATCTGACTGGTACAGGAGGAGATTGTCCCTCCTTCCCTGGCAGAGCATCTGGTGGATTTGAACCGTGCACCTCTGGGATTGTAGTTGCAGCTCCTTACCACTAGGCCACCAGAGCTTCCCCATTCTGTTTGTTCTTTTCACAGTTCTTGGGATATTCAGCATTCTCCTACAACACTGTGGTTTAAAAGTGTCAGTTCTTCTTTCATCCTGGTTCATTATCCAGCTCTCAGATGCATAGCAAGTGACGGAGAAGACCATGGCCTGAATCAGGTGAACTTTGGATACTAAACTGACATCATCGCCCCTCAATAATTTGGAGAAATCCCTAACTGCAAACTTTCCCAGTGCAATACATCTCCCGATTTCCTGACTGCTGGTATCAAGTGGACTGATTGAAGATCCAAGTAAAATGAAGTCTTTGACAGTTTCAATCTTATCTCCTTCTATCATAATGTTGGCTATTGGTTTAGTGGTCAGAATTTTTGTTTCCTTGACATTGAAATGAAATCCATATTGAAGGTTGTAGTATTTGGCCTTTAAGTACTTCAAGTCTTTCAGCAAGCAAGGTTGTGTCAACTGTATAATGAAGGTTATTGATGAGTCTTCCTCCAATTCTGAAATGGTAGGCACATGTTGTTTTCAAGTGGATTAATAACAGTAAAAAGTATTGTTATCAAGTTGATTCTGACTCCTGGTGACCCTGTAGGACAGAGTAGAACTGTCCATAGGCTTTTCAAGGCTACATATCTTTACAGGAACTGACCATCATATCTTTCAACTGTAGAGCAGTTAGAAGTGAATGTTGACTCTACCAGCCCATGGGTGAGCTTCTGAGTGTGCAACCATTATGTTACGAGGGTTCCTTCTTAACAGCTATTGTTGCTAGTGTTATGCACTGTTGATTTGGAATCGACTCATAGCTGACCCTTTAGCTGGTTTTCAGAGGAAGGGAATCAGATGAGAGAACATGACTCATCTTTTCCCTACAAAGCATAGGTGGATTCGAACCACATGCCTCTGGCAGCACAAGTCCTGACCACTAAGCTCCCAGAAATCCCTATTAGTAACCATAGAATGCCTTTATAGGCCACGTTTTTACCGGCAGATAATCTAGGCATTTCATTTATAGGTTTTTTTTAAAAAAAATATTATTTTAGCCGATAGCACTGTTGTTATCTCTAGTGTACAGACAATAAAACTGCGGCACAGAAAGGCTTAGAAAGCCTGCAGTTGTACAACTGTGTTAGACCTGGGATCCAGAGTCTTACTTGAGGCTCCAGCAAACTTTGTTGTTTTGATTGTTGAGTACAGTGTAGGCAACCCTGACTCGTGGTAATCCTGTGAACAACAGGAGGAAATCCTGCCTCAGTCTCATAATCTCTGCTGTACGTAAGCCCATTGGCACTGCCACTCCACCAATCCACCTGGGTAAAGATTGTCCTCTTTTATGCTGACCTACTTTCCAGCAATGAGGTCTTTCTCCAGGGACTGGTCATTCCTGATAACCATGCCCAAAGCATGTGTGATGGATCTCACCATCCTTATATCCAAGGAACATTTCAGGCGGTACTTTTTTCCAAGCCAGATTTGTTTATTCTTTTGGTAATTTGTTTATCCTTTTCCCCTTATCATTCCCTTAAGAAGCTTTATTACACATTTTCTTTCCTAGTTTCTCCCCTCACCAGGAAATGTTAATGACATAGAAATACTGTTCAGCTCATTATGTTCCATATTGTATCTATGCTTATACATAAAAGAGCAAGATTTTAGGTCTCCCAAGAAGCACACTTTACTCACCGGGGGGTGATAACACCCCTACTGAGAGTACATGTCTAGGCTGATCTGCTCCTTCCTGTCTTCCTCAGAATCCCAGCACAGGACTAGCCACACAGCTGTACTGTTAATTTCATAGACTGCCCTGCTGTCATTGGTTCACATCTGTATCCCCTTCGTCTGCTATGAATTCTCTGTCTTACAGCAGCCTCATCCAAGTCTGGCCTCGTGTTCTTGGAATTTGGCACAGAATGAGCTCTTTAATGATTTTCTTAGAATAGGCTCCACTCTCCTTCAGTATCCTGCTGTGTGGATGTCTTCAGACATTGATCTAAGCTGCAGGAGCAAAGCCGGCTTGCTCACATAGCTCAGGTCCGTGCTGATTACTCTATCCCTTCAGTCGGCATCCACACCTATTCATTGCTTCCTCTCGGATCATCTGGGAAAAATAGTGATGTGAGTATTCAGGCACCAGAGTCTGAAGAAGGTTTTCTGGCCACAGAAGTGAGGTCAGCAGCTCTTGGAACACAATGGATTCTTAAATATGCTGGAGAGCCTGAAGGTGGTGCTTACAGAAGGTTCCAGTTGGGAGGAAGTGAAGGAATTCATACTTGCCTTTCCCCTTGTTACCTCATGTTTGTGGGGAGATGGAGGAAGAGGCTAAGGGTTAGGATGAAGAACTACACTTCCTCCCCCCTTTTTACTTTAAAAATTATTATTATTAATTTTAATGAAAATGTACAGACTTTGGATTTCCATTCATTCATTGTTGTACTTTTCTCCCTGACCCCACCCCCAGTTCGTTCTTTTCTTTGAAAAGTAAAAGAAAAATTCTTTCCACTGTTATACAATTCTTCCCCCAAGTCCACTCCACTATGCAGCCTTCCTTCTGGAGTTCTGTTATAACAATAATACCTAATCATATATCCCTTTTAAACAGTTTTCTCCCTCATTTGTTTCAATGCAGTGTACGTAATTTATCCCATCTTTCTCAGTCTCCCCACAACCCTGATGTCAGTCCCATTTTACAACAGTGGTACTATGCAGTATTTGTCCTTTTGTGACTGAGATACTCCGCTCAGCATAATGTCCTCCAGGGTCACCCATTTTGCATAATTTTTCATGAGTTCCTCGTTTTTCAATGCAGCGTAGAATTCCATTGTGTGATTATACCAGAGCATCTCTATTCTTTTGTGCACTTCCCCTTTTATCTCTGGCTGCTCTATCTCTAGGTAAACTTCCACCTGAGATTTGACTGGGATAATCGGGATGGGTGTGTTAGAGGCAATGCGACTGGCACAGGATAGAGCAGGGTTTAGGGCTGTTGTACATAGGATTGCTATGAGTCGCAAATGACTCAACGGCACATAGCAACAACAACAAGATTTTTCAGCAGGCCATTTGCAAGGTTTCCCCTGAGGCAGAAGCAGCCCAGCTGCTAGATCGCCGTGGTTTTCATGGATGTGCTGACGTCTTCTTTGGCCTTTTTAGTTCCGTTCCCATCATTCTCGGTACTGCTTTCTGCCTGGACAGGTAATCCATGTAAACAATCTCTCTTGTCCTCTGGCTTCTAGTCGACTTCTTCCAATGGAAAGTTCTAGCAAGAAATCAGAGGGAGCTCGAGTGTGTGTGTGTGTGTGTGTGTGTGTGTGTGTGTGTGTGTGTGTGTGTGTAGGTTGGAGTATTTGTTTCCTTTTCTTTTCCCTCCCTGCTTGGCCACTTTGCACTGACCTGATCTCTTAACTAAAGGTCATATTCTTTTTCAGATGACCCTCACCACAAGATTGCCTGCTTTGGAGTTCTAGTAATCTTCTCATTTATTAATTTTTCTAGATTATGGTTGTCATTGTTATATGCTGCCAATTTGCCTGTGATTCATAGCAACCCTATTCACAACAGGCCTAAATTCTGCTCTATCGTTTTGCCAATCTTATTGTCTCCGACACATCCATCCCCATTATTCCAGTGACTGAATCAATCCATCTCATCCAGGGTCTTCCTCTCCTGTGTTGTCCCTCCACCCTCCCAAACATGATGTCCCTCTCCAAGGACGGATCATGTCTTGCAACATGTCCAAAGTATGTCAGATGGAGCTTCAGAATCCCTGCCTCCAAGGAGTAGCCTGGCTTCACCCTCTCCAGGATGAACTTACTTACTGTCCTAGCAGTTCATGGCATATTCAAGACTCACTCCAGCACCACAGCTCAAAGGCATCAACTCTCCCTCTATCATCCCTAGTCATTGTCCAACTCTCTGATGCATAGCAAGTAATTGCAAAGACCATGGCCTGGACAGTTTTTACAACTTCCCTAATTTCCTTTCATTTATAAAATCTCTGTAGTAAACTCTAATTATCTTCTTTTGTGTATGCAGCCTCTTTTCTGCTGGGACCACCACTGATTTTACTGGGACTCTGAGAGTCAGTTACAAGCAGAGGGAAGAGAGCAGGCCCTTTGTGGGCAAGAACCGAAAACACTGGTGTCCTTTTCACAGGCAAGAGGAATTTAACATTTTATATGGCGCCAACGAATACTCACTAATTGTTTGCCCCCAATTCTCTGAATGTCTCTGTTGAACTGTCAGGTTTAATCAGAAACTGATCCTAATCTTATGACCTTGGCTTGCATTCTTGTTGTTATCCATAAAACCCAATAACCTTACCTGGCTGCATAAGAGAGAGTCCCCTGAAGAAAGGAGTAATCTATCCAGCTAAGCTGAGCATGTACTCCCTTGAGAACAAACTTCTGCCGTGGAAATGGACGTCAGCCTAGCTGAAAGAAGAGTCTCTTCTTGCCAAGAAGAAAGACTGGCATTTTTACTTGCCTTGTATTGCAAAATTTGTTGCAATAAGGCAATTTAATTAGCACAGCAGTTTGAGGTTTTAATAGTTACTGTATTTAAGCAATTTCCTTAGCACTCCTGCTGCTTTACGAGGCTATAATTTGGCTCCCAAATGGAGAAACAATAAGGCCAAATAAAGTGAAAAGATGGCAGTGTTATTCTGAGGTTAAGTTTCTGTGCACATCAGGGCAAGGTGGGAGCAAAACAGAGCAGCTATAGCAGCTGGTTTCCTCCAAGGACAGTCTAATTGTTTGCTGTGTTTCTTTGGGTCATTTGTTAAGAGTTACATTATATGGCTGTTGCATTGCAACTTCAGAGAGGTTAAGGGACTTCCTGTGACTTGAATTCAGGTTGGGTTGTCTCCAAATGACCAAACAAACCGCTAATGTCAGCAAAGAGGAAAATGTGGGAACCAGATGGTGTCCATGTAGAAAGAGGTGAAGTCCAGTTTTGCTGAAATAGAGGATGTGAAAACCATGTGTATCTATCCAAGTGAGAAAAGATGAGCACCAGTTCTCACAGTGGCGATGGTATGAAACCATAAGGTGTCTACATAGGAAATGGTGAGTTCCAATTTCAGTGGACCTGAGGCTGTGAGAGGTATAGGATCTTCATGGAGGAATGGGTGGTAAACAGTGTTGAAGTGCAGAAGATGTGAGAATCATTTGTTGGCCATGTGGGAAATGCTGAAATATATTTTTTTGTGGTCCAGACAGACAGTATGAAATCATGTGGTTCCCACGTAGGAAGGGATAGGAATTAGGATGTAGAAATATGGGATAGACATACAGAAAAGAATCAGGATGATTTTTAATAATACAGGCATAGAACCATAAAATGCCTATGTAAGAAAAGGTATAGATGGCTTTTCTTGGAGCTGAAGTACTAGAAACCATATGATGTTCACATGGGAAGGACTGGGTTCTGTTTTGCTGGAGTAGGGGCTGTGGAACCATACGTTATTTATGTAGGAAGGGATGAGTTTCAGTTTTCCTTGTATAAAGAATAGAGGATTGTAGGTGGCCATGAAGGCAGTGGTAAGGAACTGTTACCTAGTTGTAGATAATGTAGGCCAATATCTGTAGAAAGAAATGGAGACCAAGCTGTTTAGAAGACTAAGAATTAAGACTTGTCCTGAGAGCCAGGCAGAAATCCAATATGGCAAGCACTGGGAAATGGGGGTTTATGGTGTCATGTAGATCTCATTGTAGATTGGATACTCATATATACCCATACTTGAAATTAAGACTGCGATAGGATACACTGAATAATAATATAAACTATTCATTTTTGAGCCCTACTAATAGCTAGTATTTTGGATAATCTCATGTAATTCTTTCAATCACCCTTGAAGTAGAGGCCATTATTATCCTGCTCTGCAGATAGAATGGAAACTAATTAAGTAATTCAGTGAAACATTTTCTGAACACCCTTTGGGTATTGGGGATTTGGAGGTGAACAATACAAATGATACTTGCAAAAAATTATATGGCGAATAAATGATGGGGTCTGGATGCCAGCATCTCTCTGTCTGATTCTAAGGTCTTTTTAATAAGGACTGTTCTTTATTAGCTGTGTGACTTTGAAGCACAAACTCATTATTACTGCTCTTTAATTTTCTCATCTGATGTTCACTTTATAACAGTGAAGTGAGTATTCAATGAAGACTAAAATAATCTTCAAAGTAGTAGGTTATCAAGAAACATTGGTTCCCCACCCTCTTTGATGCTCTGAATGCTCTTTGTTCCTGTGCTCTCAATAACAGTGTTTTTCGACAAAGTGTAGCTTCATGCACCTAGCACCTTAATGATTCTCCTTTTCACTCTCATTTGCCAACCAAGAAGCCAATAGTTTCAAATCCACTGCCTTGGATTTATGAAAGAAAGTCTTCTGTCTTTTGATAATATGTGTGCTGGTAGCTAGATATCTATCTGAGAAGGCCTCTAGTGAGCCCTGCTTCCTGCTACTCACTCCCTTCTAGAATTCCTTCCCTTTGAATGTGTGCTGGACTCGTTTTAACCAGTAGAATGTAACAAAGGTGATATGATGTCATTTCTGTGACAAGGTTAATGAAGACCTTGACTTTCATCTTGCAGGCTCTCCCTGTTGCCTTCTTATCTTCCATGTTTTGGTGAGGCACATTTATCATGCCGCATGGCAGGGGAATAAGGATGGTCTCTCTGGCCAACAGCCTATGAGGACTTGGATCCTACCAATTTCCATTTGAGTTTTTAGAAGTAGATCTTATCTCAGTAGACTATCAAGATTAGTGTAGCCTAGCCTAATGCAGCCTGTGAGAGATGGAAGTCAAGAACTTACTATGCTATGTCTGTATTCCGACCCCCAGAATCATAAACAATAAATGCATGTTGTCTTTAGCTGCTAAGTTTTAGGGGTAATTTAAGCAACAATAGATGATCAATACATCTGTTCTTAAAATCATAGACATAGACCAGGTATTAAAGGGAAACATCACTAACATTTACATTTTTAACACTTATCAGCCATGTTGGAAAGGTTCTCTTCCTCCTCTCTTCCTATTTTTGTTTTTTAAACCCCTAGTCTTCAGTTTAGAGTACACATACAATCTTATTCTGTACCTCATTTTATTCTGTACCTGCATTCCTCTTTTCTAGAACATGACTCTTGGTTTGTTTTATTTTTTTCACCTGATTTTTTGTTAGTTCAGCTTCTGAAAGGATGGTTACTATAATGAAAAGACTTATAAGACATAAAAGTTCTAAGCTTTTTGTTTAATAATACATATTAAGAAATAATGTTTTTGATGTTTTTAATGGTCATCAGAGTAGATATTTCTTCCCCCCCCACCCATCACCAAGTCACTTGGAAGCAGCATTGTAAACAGATGGCGCATTGAATGATTCACTCCACAAATATTTGTCAGTCACTGAGCAGGGAAATGCTTATATAATGGTGAACTGAAGAAGCTGAGTTGTACGTCTCATGGAATTTATATTTTAAATTGCTTTGATGTGCTTAGAGCTAAGTAGAAGGCATTTATATTTTCTTACCAATAGTCCCATATGTTACTTAGCTGGAAGAATTATTCTATAATGGGATTTACCTTAAAAGAAAGGTCGCAATACTTGGGGCTATGGGCTAAGACTTCATCTTGTCTGAATTTTCTTTGGTGAAACTTTCATTTTGCCTTTTTATTTGTGCTTTTTTGTTTTTTGTATTTATCTCTGAATATGTTGTTATTATTTTTGAGAGTTTCTGAGTGGCACTAATAGCTAAATACTTGACTACCAGCTGAAAGGGTGGAAGTTCTAACCCTCCCTGAGGAATCTCAGAAGACAGGTCTGCTTTCCTAGGGCCATGGTCATAAAAACCTTCTGGAACTGCCTTGCTGAATACAATAGAATTACTGTTGATATTATTATAATAAAGATACCACTCTGAGCATGACAAGAAACAACTCGAGATATTTTCAGTTGCATCATACACACAAACTCTGAGCAGTGATTAAGGAAGGCTGAAGCAGAATTGACACCTTCTAGTTATGGTATTGACAAAGGGTATCAAATATGTCATGGACTGCTTGAAAAACAAACCAGAATTGGAAGAAGGACAGCCCATCTCCTTAGAAGTCAACGTAACAACTGTCCCTATCACATAATTAGGGCATGCTGTGAGGAAGATCCACTCTTTGGAGAAGAATGTTAATCTCTGTAAAATGGAGGGTCTGTGAAAAAGAAGACCTCAATGTGCTGGATTGATCAAGTAGTTAGGAATGAGCTCACACAGCAACAATTGTCAGAGCGGCACAGAAAACAGCAAAGGAGATGGAAGAAAACAGACAATATTTTCTTCTTATAAAATTTACATTATAGTATGTCAAGTTGTGATTTTGTCTAAGATTTTCTACCAACTGCATCATAGTCTAGGCAAGAAAGAGACAGGACACTTAATTGAGTTCTTTGAGGAAGCTCCATCTGGTATACTTTGGGCATGTCACAACGAGGGACCAGTCAGTCCTTGGAGAGGGACATCAAGCACGGAAGGATAGAGGGATATTGCAAGAAAGGAAGACCCTCGATGAGGTGGATTGATTCAGTGACTGGGGTCATGGGTGTAGGTGTATCAGAGACTATAAGGTTGGCACTGGAAAGAGCAGTGCTCAGAGCTGTTATTGTATGAATCACTATGAATTGTAAGCAACTCAATGGTACATAAAAATGACAACAACAAAAGTACAAAGTTTCTATCCATTATGAGAAGAGTAGTTCTCTCTTGGATATTTCTCCCATAGGAGACATGGGACAATGTCTTGAGACCTTTCTGGTTGTCAGAGTGCAGGATAAGGATGTGATCAACACATGAGTAGGAAAGACAGGATGGTGTGCCTGGGGTTAACGAAGACCGGGCTCACAGAGTGGTCCTAACACCACCTGGACGTAGCAAGCAGGATGCTCTGTCGGTTGATTTTTCACTTTGTGTTTTAGCTTTTAGTTTTTCCCTTTTTATTATGTTTTGCATGAAAGTTTACAAAGCAAATAAAGTTTTCATTTAGGAATTCCAACACATTTTATTTTGTAACATTAGTTTCAATATACCACTCAGCTTTGAAATCATCTTGCCTAACCCTCCTTCAGGACTGAGTCTGGTGCTCATGGCTGTGTGTTTACTTACAGGACGACACTATGACAGGAGGGAAGCTCTCGTGGCCTAGGGGTAAGAAGCTGCGCTGCAATCCCAAAGGCACACAGTTCTAATCCACCAGCTGCTCTGCAAGAGAAGGATGGACAGTCTCCTCCCATGTAATTAACTGCCTCTTAAAACCCACTGGAGGGTCAGCTATGGGTTAGTTCTGACTTGGTGGCATAAGAACAACTTATGACAACTCTCTGTTTCATTTTTATCTTCAAAGACAAAGACCACCTGTGAATGTTGGGCCATTGTAACCTCAGTGAATGGAACGTCTAATTGGTTAATAGTATTTACTGAATGAATAAATAGAACTGTGCTGGAGCTAATTTTAAAACTTGTTAAGACTATGTCCCCCATTTGCCTCCATTTCCCCTCCTCGCTATTTTTGATTGATCATGTTTTGCTTATTTAACATCCTACCTTGCTCTCTTTGTTGTTGGTGTGTGCTGTCAAGTTGGTATTGGCTCAAGGCTGACTCTCTGGTAGATTTTCAGAGGCAGAAAATCACTTGGGTGGAGACTACTAATCTTTCTCCTGGGGAGTAGCTGGTGGATTTGAACCACATACCTTTCGGTTAGCATCACAGTAGTATTTCATTTTTCTTCTTGGAAAACTCTCCATTGTGTTGAAAAGTTCCTTTGGTTACCTTGCACTGTTTCTTTTTACTTTGGAAGCCGAAAAAGGTCAGATATGTTTTCTCTCCATGTCTTAAACAGACAGGGGGAAATATATTCACCAAATGCTGCTAAATCTAGAAGGAGAAACCTATGAATAGATGGAGATTTGGAAGTCAGATGCAATGTCATGATTTCATGTACTGGTTTGTTCCAGTTGCTTGCCGCCTGTCAGGGAACACTTGCTGTGAAGCCTCTGTGCCATTTCTTGTTCCTGCCTGATTTTTAGGCCTGGATCTCAGAGTCTTCTATTGATTTTATAAATTACTGGCACCGTTCTAATGATTCCTTTTCCTAAGTTCTTAAAAATCTTAAGAGTCTTGTGATGCTTGCCCTAAAAATCTCATGAATATGTTGAGTGACACTAGGCATATAGGAAGGGCTTTGAATGCATGATTTTTATTTGAAGACAAAGATAACATGATATATCTAATTCCCCTTGTAGTTTTAGAAGATTTATAACTTCTGTGTTCCAGACACCACACAAAGGGCTCTGTAGATATTATGTCAACACATCTAGCTCAATAAAGTACTATCTCCATTTTACTGTTGGGGAATCTGTGGTGCAATGAAGGCAAATAGATTTTTCAAATTGTTATTGACAATAGATGTTAGAATGATGAATTTCTAACCATGAGTAGCAATAATGTACATACTCCTCTCTTTGTGTTCCGGTAAATAGATTCTCCTCATTCTTATCTCCAGCAAGGACTGGGTACAACTGGAAGCCTTTTGGCCTCTTGACAATCTTGGTGTACTCTTGAAAGTTACATATAGGTCCAACATGACCTGAACCCTGTCTTATCCTGCACTATACTCATCATCACTGGCACAATTGAGTCCATAGCTGCAGTCCCTGCCTCTTCCTCTCTCATTTGAGATCTTCCTCTCTTTCACTGACCCTCCATCTTTCCAAGCGTGATGATCTTTTCCAAAAAATAGCTTCTCCTAGCAACATGCCTGAATTATGAGAGGTGAAGCTTCACACTCTCTTTGCCTCGAAGGAGCACTTTGACTTCACTTTTCCCTAGAATTATCTGTTTGTTCTTTTGGTAGTCCACGGAATGTTAAGTACTCTTCTCCAACACCATGACTCAAAGGCATCAATACTTTCGCTGTCATCCTTATTAATTTTCCACCTCTCAGTAGCACAGCGAGTGATTAAAAAGATCATGGCCTCATCAACATACCTTAGTCTTAAAACACTGACAGTTTAGCTTCTCAGCATTTTGGAGAAGACCTTGACAAAAGACTTGTCCAAAGCAATATGTCTCCAGATTTCCTGACTGCTGGTACTAAGGGTGTTGATTTTCCATCCACGATGAAATTATTGACAGCTTCAGTCCTTTCTCCACCCACCATAATGTTGACTGTTGGTCCTGTAATAAGGACCTTGGTTATCTTGATGTTGAGACACAATCTCTATACTGAAGGCTGCAGTCCTTGATCTTCTGCAGCAAGCATTTCATATCCTTGTCACTTTCAGCAGGCAAATCTGCATACTACAGGTTGTTGACAAGCCTTCCTTTGATCCTGATGCCACATACTGTGATTGCCACTCTTCTTATAGAGTCCAGCTCCATGAATAATTTTCTCAGAATGTAGATATAGTAAGAAAGGATACAAGTTAAATTGGACACACACCTTTCCTTGTTTTAAGCCATGCAGCATTCCCTTGCTCCATTTAAATAATAACATTAATAATTATTGGTGACTGGAATGAAAAAGTTAAAATCAATGAAGACGGAATGGTAGTTGATAAGTATGGACTTGGTGACAGAAATGAGTCTGTAGACTGAATGATTGAGTTTTGTATGTTCAATGATTTATTAAAGCAAGTACCTTTATTTTTAAAAAAATAACCTCAGACGGAACTTTTCACATCGACCTCACAATATGGATGGCATAGGAATCTTTGCAAGGAATTGCTGTGGAAGGAATTGTTGGAGAAGCTCAATATCAGCAGTCACAACCAGGTCAGATGCTGATCTGAAGAAAATGAAAACTGGTCTACTAGAACAAAAATACAACTTTGAGTCTATCCCATCTGAATATCAGAATCATTTCAAGAATAGGTTTGAGGCATTGGACATCAAAGACTGAAGACCAGAGGAGTTGTGGAATGACGTAAGTATTTAATCTATGACAAGAGCAAAAGGTCATTACAAAGACAGAAGAAAAAGTGAAGAGAAAGATGATGAAAATGGCATCAGAACACCATGAAGCCAAAACAAAGGGAAGAAATAATGAAGTAAAAGAGCTAAACAGAAAATTTCAAAGGGCAGCTTGAGAAAACATGTAGTGGTAGATTTTGCTAATCTCCTTTCCTTTCCTGTAATATGTACTTCTTCCAATAATTTAATCAGAAAGCTGGGCAATGAAGAGAGATGATCGAAGGAGAATTGATGCCTTTGAGCTGTGGTGCTGGAGAAGAGTTCTGAATATACCATGGACCGCTAGGAGAACAAACAAGTTTGTCCTAGAGAGGGTGAGACCAGGCTGCTCCTTGGAGGCAAGAATCCTGAAGCTTTGTCTGGCATACCTTGGACATGTTGCAAGGAAGGACCAGTAGTTAGAGAGGGACATCATAATTGGGAGGGTGGAGGGACAGTGCAAGAGAGAAAGACCCTCAATGAGATGGATTGACTCAGTGACTGGGGTAATGGGGGGTAGGTGTGTCAGAGACAATAAGATTAGCACAGGATAGAGCAAGGTTTAAGACTGTTGTACATAGGGTCTCTAATGAGTCACAAGCGACTCGATGGCACATAACAACAACAACAAAAATAATTGCATAGCCTAGGAGATTTATCATCCATGTTGTTGCTGTTGTTGTGTACCATCAAGTCACAATTGCCCCGTAGCTGACCCTCCAGTGGTTTTCAAAGGTGTTGGTTGAAAAGGTATAGAGATAGGACACATCCCTGGCATACACCCATCCCAATTTTGAACAATGCAGTGTTTCCTTGCTCTGTTCTGACGACTGCCTCTTGGTCAAAATATAGGTTTTGCATTAGCACAATCAAGTGTTCTGGGATTCCCATTCTTCTCGGAGTCAGCCACAGTTTGTTATGAACCACACAGTCAAACACTTTTGTACAATCAATGAAACACAGATAGACATTCCTCTGGTATTCCCTGCTTTTAGCTAAGATCCATCTAACATTAGCTATAATATCCCTAGTACCATGACCCCTTCTAAACCCAGCTTGGACTTCTGGCAGTTCTCTGCTGATGTGCTGTGCCAGTCAGTTTTGGATAATCTTCAGTAGAATCTTGCTTGCATGTGAAATCAATGATATTGTTCTATAGTTTTCACACTCTATGGGATCACCTTTATTTGGAATGGGAACAAATATAGATCTCTTCCAGTCAGTTGGCCAAGTAGTTGTTCCCCAGATTTCTTGGCACAACTTGGTGGGCACGTCCAAGGCAGCATCTGTTAGCTGAAATATGTCAATTGGTATACCATCTATTCCTGGGGCCTTATTTTTTGCTATTTCTTTCAAAGCAGCCTGAACTTCTTCCTTCATCACCATAGGCTCTTGCTCATACGTTGTTTCATGAAATTCTTCTGTATCTGCCAATTCCTTTTGATACAGTGACTCAGTATATTCTTTCCATCTTCTTTTAATACTTCCTGGATCATTTACTATCCTGCCTAAAGCATTCTTGATTATAGGAACTTCATCTTTGAATTCCCCCAGAGCTCCTGGTGGCCTCAAACCGCATGCCTTTGAGACTGCAGCACAGCTTCTTGCCACTAGGCTACCAGAAGGTGAAACTGTTGGGGTGTGTGTGTGTGTGTACACACACACACACACACACACATTCTATGGGTTACAAAAGGGTTAAGAAAGATAAGGATCACAATAAAAGAAAGGATACCAGAAGTGCATACTACTGCCTGGCAGGGGCCTGTAACTATGAATCAGAGGAAATGAACCTCACCCTGACACTCCTATCACCAGAATCCCTTGGGACATGTGGGCCCCACAAACTTCTCTCAAGATCTCTATCACTTAAAAAATACTTTCCCCTTGATTCAGCACATCTTCCATTACAAAAACTACATGGTATCAACAAACAAATTCAAAGCATAAATCAATTAAGTCACAGAAGAGTTAAAGCCATTTTTCTAAGATGTTACTTTGTGGTTTTGCCTTAGGATCTCCACCCCTATCACGCAGCACTGTTGGTGGTGCACCGTTCACAAATAAATAAGAAACCATTTAGGATCAAAGAGTGCATTCAGAACCCGGTTAGCAAAAGTGGTCTGGGGTGATGTTAATGTTTCCTGGAGAAGTATGAGTGCATAGAGTTAAGCATTTTTGATGCCAATGGTTTGACATTTTCTAACTGTCAGCTTTTGTGCAATTTTTCTCCTTGAGAAAACAGACTTCTGACCTTTGTCAGTAATGTTTGATGAAAGCTAATGGTACTGATTCTCATTTAGAGCTACAAAGAACAAATTGCAATTTTTCAGGCAACAGTGGATAATATGTACTTTTCTATCCTTATAAAGCAAACCTTGAGATTTCCAATTTTGACAGCTGTTTTGGGGTGTTTGCTACCATTGTAAAGAAAACCTTACAACACTGTATTTTATTTAAGAAGCATTTATCTAGTGTTTATTATGTCCCAGCCACCATTGTATATATGTGAGAGTTAGAGGTTGAATTGTGTCCCCCCAGATATGGTCCTCACCTCCATTTCTCTAGATTTCTCATGGCATAGTATGCTTCATGTTACACTGCCAAACAAAAGGTCAAGGGTTGGTATCCATCGGTGGCTCCATAGGAGAGATATAAGTCCATCTGCTCCTGTCAAGGCTTACAGCTTTGGAAAAGTACTGAGAGTCACTGTGCATTAGAAATGACTTGAGAAAAAAAACCCAAAAACTTGAGACAGGGGATTTGACTTTTTGTTTTGTATATGTGAATGCATTTCTGTTTGGGGATAAGGCTATCTTTCTGTTGTTAATGAGACTACACCGATGAAGGGTGCACATTGCAGCTGATCACTTCTGAAACATAAAACAGCAGATTAGATGCAGGTGTCATGGGCACACAATATGAGAAAGATGGGTGCCATGGGGGGATTGCCAAGGGACGAGGAATGCTGGGAGTTACTGACAAGTGATCAATGCTACAGAGACCCAGATTCAGACTCCAATCATCTAGAACTGTGAGAAAAAGAAATGTCTCTATACACCCATGTTAATTGCGGCTTTGTTCACAATAGCAAGTAATTGGAAACAACCCAAGTGCCTATCAACAGACAAATGGATAGAGAAGCTGTGGGATAGTCACACAATGGAATACTATGCTGCATTGAAAAACAAAAAAACTCATGAAATATTATTCAAAATGGGTAACCCTGGAGGACATTATGCTGAGTGAAATATCTCAGTCACGAAAGGACAAATACTGCATAGTATCACTGTTATAAAACAGGACTGACATCGGGGATGGGGGGGAGACTGAGAAAGATGGGATAAATTATGTATACTACATTGAAACAGATGAGGGAGAGAACTGTTTATAAGGGATATATGATTAGGTATTATTGTCATGACAGAAGTCCAGAAAGAAGGCTGCATAGTGGAGTGGAATGGACTTGGGGGGAGGGATTGTATAACAATGAAAGAATTTTTCTTTCACTTTTCGAGAAGAGTGATCTGGGGGGAGGTTGGGCAGGGAGAAAAGATCAACAATGAATGAATGGAAATCCAAAGTCTCTGTAAAGTTTCATTAAAATTAACAAAAATCTTAAAAAGGTAAACACACACACACACACACGGATGAGACACTGGAAAAAAAAAGTCTCTTCCTGAAAGTCCCTCACTTCTGGTCTTTGTGATATAACAGCACCAGGAATTTATGACAGGGAATATTTACAACTACTGACACTGTTAATCTCAACAACTTCAAGGGGAGGTACTCTTCTTATCTTCATTTTATCAAAGAGCAAACTGAGGCACAGAAATGTGAAATAACATAATGCAGGTCACGTATCTCTTAAGTGACAGAATCTGGACTCATAATTCAGACCGTTCGTCTCTTAAAGCTGCCCGAGGCTGCCTCTCTGATGAGCAGAGTGGTGGGTCCACACATATCCCACTTTGGCTGCAGAGATCTCTCCTTGTGATGCTGCAACACTCCCCCCACCCCCAATCATTCTTTTTCATCTTGGCTAGGATCCTCCGCTATGCTTAGCTACTCCTGGCTGGTGTGCTATTTTCAAAGTGAGCTGAAGTGTAAAGATGACTTGAATGAGTGATCTCAGACACTGCGGGCATTCTCAAATGTAAAGCTTGATGGTTCTAAAGTTAAATAAGCTCCATAAATGTCAAAATAGGTGGGGAAATTGGACATGACCTAACATAGGGTATAGAAAAATTGATCACTATAAACATATTTCTCGGGTTTGGTTGATTTGGCTGGCTAAAAGTTGACCAAAAAAGAAAAAAAAATTATATACATAGCAGAAAAAAGCAAAGGATGCAAAAGTGTCATGGGAAGAGCTGACAGCAGAATGATTGACTTGAGCTGATAGTGAGATTTGGTGAAGCAGAGCTTGTGAATTCAGGGAGGGCAAGGATAGGGGATGAGGCTGAAGAGGCAGGTGAGGAAGGTAAGGGTGGATTCTGGTTTATGGGAAATGTGGACAATGAAGTAGAGTCAATTCTTATTATTTGTGAGAGTTCTAAAGCGCCAAGCCTTTACACCTGCCAGCCGCAAGGTCTGTGATTTGAACCCACCACCCTCTCTGCAGGCGTATGTGGTAGTAGTTAGCTTCTGTAAGTTTTACAGCTTTGGCAACCCTGTGAGCAGTTCTACTCTGTCCTGTGGGCTCACGAGAAATGAAAATCTCAGTGACAGTGAATGGGTGGTGGTTAGGTTCTATAAAGTTGCTGAAAACACTGAATTAGTGATGTCTTCGCTATTGCTCCCTGAGGAAACACGAAGTTAGGTCCTGTAAGCATCTGGTCACAACGTTCAGTTGATTACTATGTAATCTTGTTGATTGTTTTTGGGTGTATTTTTTTAATTTTTATTACAGATATGCTTTGTTTAAAATGTGTGCTTTGGTGAAAGCAAATTTTTTTTCTTTTTGGCTCAATTGACTTCAGCACTGAACAAAAAGAGTTGTTGTTGTTGTTGTTGTTATGTGCCATCGAGTAGTTTGTGACAAAAAGAGTAGAGTATTCATTTATTCTATGTTGGCTGGTTGGCCATTTTCCATTATTTCAGCTCTCCCTGTTTTATCTCTTGGGGCGGGTCATTAAACTATGTTTACAGATAAACACAACATTAATAAACATAAAAATGAATCATATTATTTACTATTTTCTGTAACTGCAGGGGCCTATTTTGTAGGATCAGAAGGTCAGCAAAAGGAAATCCCTTTGGTTTCAACCTTATATTCCCAACTTAAAAGAGAAAAGTCTGCTATCAGAGACGTCTCCAAAGTACTAAAGAGCAATGATGTCAGTCTGGAGACTAAGGTGTGCCTGAAAAAGGCCATACTCTTTGTAATTTCTTGCTATGCGTCAGAAAGCTGGACAATGATGAGGGGTGATAGAAGGAGAATTAATGTCTTTGAGCTGTGGTGCTGGAGAAGAGTAAGGAATATACCGTGGACTACTAAGAAAACAAACATGTTCATTCTAGAAAGGGTGAATCCAGGCTGTTCCTTGGAGACAAAGATTCTGAAGCCTCCTCTGACATACTTTGGGCATTTTTCAAGGAGGGACCAGTCCTTGGAGAGCGACATCATGCTTGGAAGGGTGGAGGGACAGTGCAGGAGAGGAAGACCCTTGATGAGATGGATTGATTAAGTGACTGGGATAATGTGGGGGTAAGTGTATTGGAGACAATAAGATTGGCACAGCATAGAGCAGGGTTTAGGGCTATTGTACACAGAGTTGCTATGAGTCACAAACAAATTCATGACATATAATAACGCAATAACAACAAAGGGGAAAAGGGGTGAAGATCTTCTAAATCCTGTTATTGTTATGTGAAGTCAAGTAGTCTGTGACTTGTAGTGACCCTTTGTACAACTGCTTTGAAGCCTGTCCTGTCCTGAGCCAGTGTCACTGACTCCAACACACCTACCCCCATTGTCCTAGTCACTATCAATCCATTTCATCCAGGTCTTCCTCTCCTGTGCTATCCCTCCACCTTTCCAAACATGATGTCCTTTACATGCCAGCTTCTAAAAACTACTTGCTGCCAAAATGAGATGAAGCCAGGGGAGGGGGTCTTATGTTGAAGGGGGCTCAGGTGAAATTGGTTGATACTGAAAACTAGTTAACAGGAGCTGTGCTATGGTCTGGTTTGTAAAGGCTTCAGTTCACTGAGTCAGGTGGTGGTGCTAAAGAGGCTCAAGTGCCCGAGTTTGATTTTTCTGAACTGCAGTTCAGGGACTTTAATAAACAGAATGGCACATGTAATCTTGTTTTATGTGTCTTTTTGCTTATTAAAGGTATTTATTTAAAATTCAGTGTTTATTCATTAGTATTGAACTCATAGCCAGCAATGTTATAACTTATGTCTGAACTAAACTTTTGTAACACATGGATTGTCTCTGTAAGGTGATCACAGTCTTCTTGCACCTAATTTTAGGTGTCCTTGAGTCAACCTTATACTTAACAGATGAAACACTGTTCAGACCTGCTTCCTATTCTCAACTGTTACTATGTTTGAATTTTTTTTTTCCAGCCACTATATCCATTCATTTCACTGAGAGTTTTCTTTTCCACTAATCAGACATCATGTCCTCCTCTTGAGGCACCAAAGCTTCCTCACAACATATCCAAAGCAAGTGAGATGAAGGCTCATCACTTTGGCCTCTAAGGAGCCTTCTGGCTGTACTTGGTCCAGGATAGGTTTGTTTGTTTTGAAATCCATGGTATGTATAATAACATAATTCTTTGTCAGTACCGTAATTCAAAAGTAGAAACTCTTTCTTACCTTTTGTCCAGTCTTCATGTGCCTGTATATGTTGCTGTTGCTATGGGCTGTTGAGTCACCTGCAACTCATAGTGACCCTATGTACAACGGCCCTAAACCCTGCTCTATCCTGTGCCAAGTGTATTGTCTCTGATACACCTACCTCCATTACCCCAGTCACTGAATCAATCCATCTCATAAGGGGTCTTCCTGTCTTGTGCCTTGATCTCTCTTGGTCTTCCTCCCAAGAATGATGTCCAAGGACTGGTTCCGCCTTGCAACATGTCCAAAGTATGTCAGACAAAACTTCAGAATCCTTGTGTATAAAACAACTAACAATATCATGGCTTGAATCAGGTGCATTGTAATCCTCAAAAAAGGGTATCTTTGCTTTTTAACACCTTAAATAAGTCTTTTGCATCACCAGATTTGCCCAAATTTGTTTGATTTATATTGACTATTGCTTTCATGAGTTCATTGTGAATCCCGAGTAAAATGAAATCCTTAACAATGTCAATATTTTCTTTATCATTACATTGCTTTTGGTTCAATTGCAAAATTTTTTTTTGTTTTCTTTTACATTGAGTATTATAGTCTTTGATCCTCATCTGTAAGTGTTTCAAGCAGTCTTTGTCGTCACCAAGCAAAGTTGTGTAATCACAGGTGGTTAATGAGTCTTTCTCCTGTTCAGCTGTGTTCTTTTTGGCATACACAAACTTCTGGAATTATTTGTTCAGCTTACAAACTAAGAAGGTTTAATAGAGTAATGAAATGCTGATGCACGTCTTTCCTAATTTCAAACTGTGTAGTGTTCTCCTGCTTTGTTCAAACTGGGTTCATGCACAAATTCCCCTGAATACAAACAAATCTTCTGAAATTCTTGTTTTTCTTAGTATTACTCATAATTTATTAGCATTCATACAAATTTCTATGCATGGTCAATAAAATACAGGTAAACATCTTTCTGGTATGCTCCGCTTTTAGCAAAGATCCATTTGACATTAACAATAATATCTCATTCCATCTTCTCTTCTGAATTTGGCTTGAATTTATGGTGGTTCCCTGTTGATGCATTGTTGCAACTATTTATGAATTTTATTAGTAAACTTTTATTTGCATTTTATCATAATATAATTGTTGGGTAACTTTTGCTTTCTCTTGGATATTCTCCTTTGCAATGAGCTAAAGTATAATATCTTCCAGTTGGTTTTTCAGGTAACTATTTTCCAAATTTCTTGGCATAGACAAGTGAGTATTTTCAGTAGTGCACTATTTTTGAAGCATCTCAATTGATACTAATCAATTTGTAGTGCCTTGCTTTATGCCAATGCTTTCAGTACAGTTTAAGTATCTTCCTTCGATACCATTGACTCATAATCTTTGTAAAAAGAGCAACAGCAGTGTGGGGATGGTCATATTTAACGTTTTCCATCTTTACAAAGAGAACCTGCCCCTTAAACAACACAAAATCAATTCCCATGATTTCAGGAATTCTCTCCCACCTATTTCTACTCATTCCAACATCAATCTTACTGCTTTACTGAGTCAAAAAACTGTTTCAATAGCTCACAGACCACACAGGACCATATTGAATAAGCCAAAAGGCTATAGTTCAGGTTAGTAGCAGAATACAGTCAAGGCAGCTTCTGAAGTATGCTCATGGGTGCCTCAGCCTGGAGCCTTGTGACTTTAGGTCAATGCTACAAAGCCCTAGATGTTGGCAGTTATAGCTAAATTGTCCAATGAGCTTGGTCAAAGGCTGTTAGCTCTGGCCCTGTCCATGGGGGTTGGCAATTCCAAGGTCACCTCCATCTCATGGCTGTTGCTGTTGCAGATATAGCTGGTGCTAGAATCTCTGGTTCTGAAGGATGTTCTCTGCATACTTACTTCTCCTTTGATGGTGGCAAGGTTTCTCCTACTGTGCTGTTGGATCCACTCAATTTAATGGTGAGACTAATCAATCCCCTGCGGATAGGCTAACACACCCTATTTGCATATTCCTCCTGCCCATCTCCACGACAAAGTCAAAGTCAAATGGCTAGGGAAGTTATTTTGAACAATAAACCCTTAACACCATCATAATGTACTTTTCCCCACTTACATTGAGTTTCATTCCTATACATTGTGTTTTTGCATTTTATAGAATTGATTACCATCCATCTATGCCTTTTACCATTTCTTCTCTTCAAGTTCCTATTACATAATCCTATTCCTTCCTTCCTTCTTTCTTTCATTTGCCTATCAATCTTTGATATGTTGTTGTTGTTATGTGCTATTGAGTTGCCTGTGAGTCACAGTGACCCTATGCATAGCACCTCTAAAGCCTGCCCTGTCTTGAGCCAGTCTCACTGATTCTGACACACCTACTCCCCACTGCCACAATAACTGTATTAATCCATCTCATCTAGGATTTTCCTCTCCTGAGCTGTCCCTCCATCCTTCCAAGCATGATCTCATTCTCCAAGGACCAGTCTCTCCCAGACACATGCCCAAAGTATGTTAGACAAAGCTTCAAAATCTTAGCCTCCAAAGAGAAACTTGGTTTCACCCTCTCCAAGTCAGACTTATTTGTTTTCTTGGCAGTCTAAGACTCTTCTCCAGCACCAAAACTCAAAGGCATTGATCCTTCTTCTATCATCTTTGGTCATCGTCAAGAGGTCTTCACAATCCTTGCTCTTCGAGTTGTAAAAAGAACAAGTGTTCTGGGTTCTGTTGGTACAGCCATATCTGACCTTAATCAACTTCACAGAGGGATATTGTCCCTGTCTACAGCAGCAATAACACAAAATCAATACCCATGAAGTCAGACATGTCTCCTACATTCCCATACCTCTTTCTACTCATCTCAAGACCAATCTTACTGCTTTAGTGAGTCCAAAATCTGATGTAATAACTCATAGATGACACATTGGGGAAGTAAAAAGGTTATCATTCAGATTAACAACAGAATGTAGTCAGGACAGCTCCCAAAATATGCACTCAGCCTGGAGCCTCATGGTGTTTCTAAGTTCTCAGTCCTGCCCATATTGGTTCCCCTCCACCAATTGTTCAACAAAGTTATCAGTCCTGCCGATATTGGCTTCCCCCGCCTCCACTCTGCCACAAGTCCCATCTTACAGCAATTCTCCAGTTTGGCCATGGCTGCTGCTGCTGTTCCAAAGTGTGTCCTACATTTTCCTGTCTCCTTCTCACTGGGATGGGGAAGATTTCTTTCCTTTCTCTGGTGGGAAGAGAATTCTGTCTCTGCAGCTGGACCTGTTCAATTTATTGGTGAGTCAGTCTACTCAATCCTCTTGTAGATTGCTGAGACTGACCAGTTCTCTTATGGGATAGTAGATAGCCAATCCCTTCGTGAATAAGCCAATATGCCCCATTCACAAAATCCTGCACACTCACACGGTCAGTCATCCACATTCACACAATCCTAGAAAAGCCATATTGAAAGACAAACTCCATACAGTGATTTCCTCTCTCCCCTTCATTCCTTCTTTCCCCTTCTCTTTTTAAATATCCATACATATCATGCTAATTATATTATTATTTTCACATGATCGTCTTATGTTTTATTTGTCCTTCTTTGACTGAGTTATTCCCCTCAATATAATGCTCTTTAGACTTTGTTGTTTAGACTATGTTGTATCATATTTTTCAAATATTTCATTATTGCTTTATGCTGTATAGTATTTCATTGAATGAATATACCACAGGTTCTCGATCCATTTGACTGTCAGTGGGCATTTGAGATGCTTCCTTTTTCTAGCTACTGTGAATAATGCTGCTATTAAAATAGATGTATATCTCTCCTTTCAGGTCTCATCTCTGATTTCCCTGGGGAAAATTCCTGGCAGTGAAATAGCTTGTCCATATGGAATTTCTATGTTCAGCTTTTTGAGGAAATTCCATGCTGCCTTCCATTTTGCAACCCTATCAGCAATGAATGAGAGTTCAGTTCTCTTTGCATCCTTGCCAAAATATTCTGTTTGCTGTACTGTTGAAATGTTGTACTGTTTGCTACTATTGCTGAGGTGAGATAGTGTCTCATTGATGTCTTGATAATATATACTCTTGCGGTTGTTGAAAACGGATCATTTTTTTTTTTATCTTGTGCCTGCTGTTATTATGTGCTTTTGAGTTGGAACCAACCCATAGCTGGCCCTCTAGTAGGTTTTCAGAAGCACACTATAATATCACGGGAGGAGATAGCCTATTTTTCTTTATAGAGCAGATGGTAGATTTGAACTACATGTTACTGGGTTGACAGCCCAGCTTTTTAGTGTTATGCCACCAAAGTTACCTGTTTTTGTGCCAAGGAATACTAAATAGGACTTTAGGATTTTTTTTTAGACAGAAAAATGGCCAACAAAGAACACTGACCAGGAAAATGTGAAAAATGTGGCCATAATTAGACTTACTGAAAGAAACTTGATAACAGTATGAGAGGTGAAACAAGAAAGTAGAACATTGTCCAATTCAACTTCAGCTAAGAATATTCACATTGGGAAACTCAATATTTTTTGTCATCTAAGTTTGCCCATGAAGTATTAAATTTGAGGACACAAATAAATTTGAGTGAATAGATGAATTTATAAATACAGAATCTACCAATTATGAGGATTGACTGTGTTTTAAGGTGACAGTGACTTAATGAAATATGGGGGTTATTTTTAATTTTTATTGTATTTTTTTTACATGTACAGTCAAATCAGATCTGACTGATACAGGAGAAGATTGCCCCCTCCTTCTGCAGCAGAGCATCTGGTACATTTGAACTGCGTACCTCTGGGATTGCAGTGCAGCGTCTTGCCACTAGGCCACCAGAGCTCCCTGAAATATGGGTTTTAAGATACCCCTTCAGAAGCAGCATGGGAATTTGATCAATGGATACAGGAAGCTCAGTCAGTCTTTTCCTTGCTCTTGTTTATTCAAACTGCCCCCTCACTCAGAATGCCCTGAAGGGCCTTCTAGTCCAAGACTGACCAGCTCTGCCTTCTCCATCCCCAAACTCCCCATCTTGCATTGTTTTTCTTCTTTGGAGGAATTCCGTTTCTGAACAATGGTCAATTTTTATCAATGTGATAATTTTCTTCCATTATAAAACAATGTCTATTGACTTTTAGGATGCCCAGATGTGGTAAGTCCGACTTGCTTGGGACCCCAAAATGCCAGGAGCCTGTCAAGGAAATAATGAAGGGTCATTTATCCTGCTGAGAGTACCCTTAAAGGGAATCAATAACCTCATTGGAAAGAAAAATGGCATCATTTCTATCAGGGCCCTTTCCAGGTGAATAATGCTCTATAGGTGTTTTAGCTGCTGTTTGTTGAATGCTTCCTCTGAAGGGGCTCTGATGACATGTTGACAGATGGAAGCTCAGTCTACTTAATGGGTTTTATTGTTCCCATTTTCAGATGAGCATACCAAGGCCCTGTTAAGTTTACTAACGTAGCCCTCCACCAGAGACTAGAAGGTAAAGAGTTTGAACCTGAGACCATGGGGCATGTGGGGTGTGTGAGTGTGTGAGAGAGTGTCTCTATGTATATTCTTGGGGAAGTTTCCCCAAACAAAATAGACAATACTGCACTGAAACCAGTTGATCTTGATATAGGTAGCTGCTCACCCCTAGACCACCAGAGCTTCCTAAATAATACATGCTGTTGTTGTTGTGTACCTTAGAGTTGGAACTGACCCATAGCTGAACTTTTGGAAGATTTCCAGAGGCAGTTAATCATGATGGAGGAGATTGTCCATCCTTCCCCCATGGAGTAGCTGCTGGCCTAGAACCATGTGCCTTCGAAATTGCAGCAAAGCGTCTTGCCACTAGACCACCAGAACCCAGCCTGTAAAAATAATACATAGGGCTGTAAAAAGAAAATAATTTATGCTGAGTGAACTAACTCAGTCCCATAATTATTGTATAAAACCATTATTGTAGAATGAGTATAAAGATCCAGGAGGAGTAGGAGAGGCTGGAAGCAGAGGGATGTGGATGTGCAGGATGAAGGGAGGATTAATCATTGGGTTATACAATTTGATGGGTGGGAGGAGGTGAGGAAAATGGAAAGAATTTGTTCAAATTTGTTTTTGAATTTTTTAAATAAGCTAGTTAGAAAAAAAGAAAAGAAAATAATTTGAGAGGAATGTGCTCCTCAGAACGATCAACACACAGAATTAAAAGAGCAGCATTTGCTTTAATATAAAGTTCAGAAGACAGGGAAGATGGGCAAATGATAACAAGGAACCCAGGGAAGAAATAGAAAAACTGCCATCATTTTAAGGGGATTGCAACTAATGTGATGGAAAGTATATGTGTACTGTGTTGACTGGAAATTAATTTGTTCTGTGAACTTTCACTCAAATAGCAACCAATTGTTTTTTAAAAAGGCTTTAAGAATTTATTGATAAGGATCAAGGAATCAATAGATCTGTACTGAGTGAATCTCAGTATAAAAAAGCAATAAACTAATCCAGGAACTCCTTATAGATGGACAGAGAAATATAAACTATTGTGTTGATTTACACCAAACTTAACAGAATAGAACTACACTGTAATCTTTTCAAGGCAGTAAACGTTTACAAAATAAACTACTACATCTTTTGACCATGCTGCAATTCCAAGCTCGAATCTATCAGCTTCTCTATGGTAGAAAGATGGGCAATCTCCTTCTGTGAGATTTACTGCTCTGGAAAATCCACTAGAGTGTCAGCTATGTGATAGTTCCAACTTGACAACACACAAGAATAACATTTCTTATTTGGCTGAATGATGATCTCTCAGTGAGTTCAGTTCTAGGTTCAAAGGCCGTTGTCTCCAGTAGCTGGGCACCATCCAGTTCTTCTTGTCTCAGGTTAGTGGAAGCTGTGATTCATTATCTATCAGTTCTTTGGACTATTTCCTTGAGTCTTCACACTCTTCTTGTTCTAGAGGGAGCTCTCGTGCCATAGGAGCTGAGTTGCTAATCCAAAAATGGGGCTTATCAGGAGGCTCAAATCCACTCGTGGCTCTAAAGGTGATTTACGATCTCTTGAAAATCCGTTGAAGGGTCAGCTATACTGAGTTCTGACTCAAAGGCAATGACTAGTTGGGGTAGTAGTGGAAAATCTGCTGGCGTGCCAGCTACGAGCTGGTTCTGACACAATGATAGTGAGGAATAGTTGTGTTGTTATGTGGTATCAGGTCTGAGCTGATGTACAGCTGACATGACAGTGGTGTACAAAGGCAGTTCGTAGCAGGGGAGGAGGTTGTCCATCTTTCTTCTGTGGAACAGCTGGTGAATTCAAACCGCAGGCAGTGCAACTCCTTACTACTAAGCCCCCAAAACGCCCTAGCAAATACATTGCCTTTCCTCTCACCCATAGTAGTATGTCTCTCGTATCTATTTATAAAGCAGCTCTAGTAGCATAGTGGATAAAGACTTGCACTGCCAACCCAAAAGCAGGCAGTTTTAATCCACCAGTTGCTCCACAGAAGGAAAGTGAGTAATTTCTTTCCCTAATTTGTTGCTTTTGCTGCTATGTGACATCAAGTTATTTGCAACTCATAGCGACCCTATGTACAACAGCCCTAAGCCCTGCTCTATCCTGTGCCAACCACATGGCCTCTGACACATCCATCCCAATTACCCGAGTCACTGAATCAATCCACCTCATAGAAGGTCTTCCCCTCCTGCACTGTTCCTCTACTCTACCCAGCATGATGTCCCTCCCCAAGGACTGGTCCCCTCCTTACAATATGTCCAAAGTATGTCAGACGAAGCCCCAGAATCCTTGCTTTCAAGGAGTAGCCTGGTTTAACCCTCTCCAGGATGAATCTGTTTGTTTTCCTAGCAGTCCATGGTACACTCAATACTCTTCTCCAGCACCACAGCGCAAAGGCATCAATTCTGCTTCTATCCTTCCTAGTCATTGTCCAACTCTCTGATGCATACAGCCTCTGAAAAGCCACTGAGAAGTCAGCTAGGAGTCAATTCTGTCTTGATTGCAATCGTACTGATGTGCCCCTCCTCTTCTTTCCCTATGGTCTCTGATGCTGAAAAGAGACTCTCTTTTCTGTAGGTAAACTTTTCCTTGGTTTTTGCAATAGTGAACTCGTACAATATTTGTCTTTCTCTGACTAACTTATTTCACTCAGCGATTTGGGGAACTCTTAAGACTCTGGTCACTACTCAGCAAAATAGACTGTAGAACATAGCCTTTGTAGGTTGTTAGGTCAATTGATCTGGAGGCTTCTTGAGACTGTAGTCGCGGCTTCATTTTCAACCAGAATGGTTGTATCATCTGCACATCTCAGGTTCTGCATGTAACCCAATGGTACAGATTTGTTTGCTCAACACAAACCAAACAAGTATGGTGAGAGAATGCAATCCCGATTCAAACCTTTCCAGATTTTAAACCCATGCTGTACCTTCTTAAGTCATTTCTTCTATTAACTTAGAAGTATGTCATTGTTGTTGTGTGCCGTTGAGTCAGAAGTAAACTCAGCACTGACCCTCCCGAGGGTTTTTAGAGGCTGTAACACTGGAAGAGATTACCCATCTTTATCCTGTGCAGCACCTGGTGGTTTTGAACCATATGCTTTTGGGTTGGCAGCATGCAATTCCTTAACCACTAGGCCATCAGAACTCCCTGAGAAGTACGCACAGCAAAAAAAAAAAAACAAACAAAACAAAAACCAAAGCAAAAAACCCTGAAAATGTTAATCATAAAAGAAAGTGTTTCTGTTCTCACATGGCTAAGTTGGATCAATATACATTTTCTCTTGGCTAATTCTGAGGGCTGGTTAATTTAGTGATGCTAATGTTTTCTATGACAGTCCTGGAGCTAAAGCCCTCAGACCCCCTACTAAGGAAGGCAGAGATTTGGGAAACAATTTGCACACACCAGGTGAGATTCATAAAATCCTGCTCCACCTAATTAGGAAATTTCTATAATAACTTCCCAACTAGGAGAGTAATATGAGCTGTGGAAATGGTTGAAAGGGTGTGCAGTAAGAAGCAGCTGTGTGCCTGCCCTCTTGTGCTCACAGAATGTTTTAGAAGGTGCCCTGAGGCCATTCTCAAGGAAGACATCCCATCTCATCCTTCATGTGGTGATCTCTCCACCTCACATTTAAGCAGGACACACACAGACACACAAAGACACATACACACAAACTTGATGGAATACCTCTTATAAATAATACAGATAATGGCTACATTATTTAGAGTACAACAGGATCATTTAAAAAGTCCGTGTTAGCCGTTGGCCTTATGCTCAGCATGGATGTCTGATCGTTAGAATCTTGGTCGTTTCTTCTTGCTGGAGGAAATGGCAGGAGGAAGCTTGAAGATGCAAACATAGCAAGTAGCACAGGCCACATATCGTTTTTGTGCACCTTCAATGGGGGCAAGTTTTGTGAGTTATTCTGTTTGGAAGACCACCAAAGAATTTAGGCTGAGTTCAGCAGAGCCATCTATTGACTAGGGGAGAAAATGTTTTTGAGTGCACTTCTGATGATATGTCATTGGGGTTATTTTAACCTAACAGTATTATAAGCAGGGAAGCAAATGTAAATTTTCATCTGTTCAGGTGTAGAAATGGAGATTCAGAGAGGGTGATGTAAGCTGTCTGAGGTCACCCAGCTGGTAAAGTAGTTTTAAGTAGAGGTATCTATCTGGGCTCTGTGGAGAGATGGGTACTCTAGAAAGTAATCTGCTATCTTCAATTCCTCTTCCAATCATCTGGTGAATGTGAATAAATGGGAAGAGCTTAGAGAGAAGAAAGGAAAGCCATCTATTATAGCTGCATGTTTAGGGCCTGTTAAAGAGTACATTAGTTATGGGTAAGTGGGCATTAGCACCGATTCCAATGGTGGTGAAGTGACAGATCAAGTGTCAGCACGGCTAAGAATTTCTGCTCGTTTCCAAGCAGGTTTTGCCTCTGTGTTTCCGCCTTTGATCACCACCATTCCCCTCCACCACTGGGGAACTGGAGTGTGTAAACGGTACAAGTACCTCTCCTCAGGCATTAGCTGTTTGTTTGGAGAATTAATTTACGTTCCTCTAAAGGCTTATTGATTTGAGCTAGGTGATTAAAGGCACTCAATAAAGAGCTTGCTCAATCTATTCACCCGTGTTCCACTGATTATGGAAAGGGATATATCAATCTTTTCCCAGCAAATGACTCTTCCTTTTTCTCAACCACTCTTCTGCTGCCCTAGGATTTTCAATTAGATGAGAGTCAGCTGCTTCTTGGGAGACGTAAAAAAAGGAGTAGGGGTCAAGTGGTGTGGTCTGGAAACTAGAAAAAGGGTTGCATAACTTGTTGCATCAACTTAGAAAACTAATAGAAATTCTGCAGCTTAGCGTTTTGCCTTCTCTCCCATTAAACATGTTCTGACTTCTCATCTAAAATGTTTCTCAAATAGGTGATCTTTCCCTCCCTCCCTTCTGTTACAGTTATAGGTCAGGTCCTGATTGTATGTCTTGCACCACTGTTGTAACTCCAAAGCTGACTTTTCTGTCTCTAGTATCTCCTCCAGTTCTCCAATCTATTCTCCACTCTTTTATGAGATATGTTTTCAAAATTAAAATCTGTTGATTTCTATTGCCCCCCTGTTGGATATCGCCCAAGGTGTGCCCTCATTTCTTCTTTGATAAATTCTAAACTCCTAGGTAAGGTCCATCCCATTTGTTCCATAGTCTGGATTTCAAGTACACGATTAACTTAATCTCTAGGCAACTTCACATCTTGTACTTTGACTCCTGTCTAGTCACACTGGTCACACTGAACAGTTGGAATTTTCTTGGAGAGAAAAATGGCATTAAGATTTAATGATAACCCTTCATCCAAGGGGAGGCCAGGATGATTTGATATGAAGTTACAAAAGTAAGTATATAATCATTATTGAACTATGTTTCCTTTCTCAAAGATAGCACTTTGGATCAGTGAGTCTGGGCTGGAGACTGAAGTTTATAAAATTTAAAACTCGAAGATAGAAATTGAGTTTCTTGCTTGAATATTCATCATGGAAAACGTAATCAGAAGATAAATCTTCTTGGAGAGAAAGTGACATAATAAATTCCAAATCCTAATAGAAATCATTAGTGGATTGTAAACTCTGTTGGATTAGCCACACATCTGTTCCTCTTCATTCGGGTGGATAATTAAAAGTCAACTGTGTGTCGTAGATACTGCTGTGTCAAGGGTGGTATGACTGGTGTCTACAACCAGATATTTTCTTTCTTCAGGAAGCTTAGTTAAGAAATACAAAGTTCTAGGATTGAGCCTTCAATAAGTTTCTGAATCTTGCCTTTACAAGCATAGGTGCATGCTGGGAAGGTCTGGTGAGGATATATGCAACAGTTACCTTGATCTCTTCAGATTTCATGTACCACAGAAACCATAATAGGAGAGAAATGTTTATGTGGACAAGAAATTAAAATGTCCTAAACTAAGACCAGTGGAAGATGGAGGACGGGATCAACACTTGCAGGTGAGACAGCTCCCATATTTACGCGGTTTTTGTTCCTGAAGTCGAGGTTAGTAGGAGGGATTCGGTTTGATTAGTGACCTTTGGAAAATGCAGGATGTGGTGATATGACATATGAATCCCAAACTATCATGCATTGTATTTCTAGCCTCAGAAGACCCAGGGTTCCTGAACCCTGAAGGGATGAGTGCATAGAGTTTTTGAACTCAGGGTTAGAAATTAAGTTGTGTGCTTGAATATTAATCTTTCAAATGAGAAAAATGTCACAAGCTGGTGGTTTGATTTGGATTAATAGGGTCACATTTGTGTTTGGAGTAGAGAAAATTACATGCTTGAAGGTGTAAATTTGTTCTTTCTGTTGTTTGCATGTTGGGACATTGTGGCATTTAGGGATTGTGGTAGTGTATCATTAGACCTATCTGTCCCCTGCTGTCATTGCAGAACCTGTTTTTCCTCTGTAATTGGCAAGCTGATGACTTAGGACACAGATGTCACATTGTCTTACTCACGTCTCACTGTCGAATTTATTTATTTTTTTTATCACTGTACCATTTGATTATGTGCTCTTTCGCTTTTGTCCACATTACACATTTTTCCCGGTGACACCAGGCAGCTCTTTGGTCACTGGAAATGCTACAAGACACTTCAAGAAAACTTTCTTGAGGTCTGGGGAAGAAGGTGATAGAGATGAAATTGGCTGTCTTTCATTTGAAATCCTTGATGCTTATCCTATTCTGTCAGGCTAACCCCTCCACTACTTAAACGTCAGGCTAACCCCTCCACTACTTAAACGTCAGGCTAACCCTTCCACTACTTAAACGTCTCGCCCCCACAGAGGATCTAAACTCCCTCTCCTTTATGGTGCATGGAACATGCACATCACTCACTCGAGGGAAGGACATAGCTGATTTCACACATGTCTTGGTAATTAACAAAACCTTGGCTGGTGCAGAGAAAGTAATTATATGATGGCACAACTGGATTGTGGAATGTGTTTCTGATAGACACTGTTCCACTACTCTGCAGAATTAGAGTAGATCAGAATAGGTCTGGAATATGGTGGCAATGGTAACAGAATAGCCCCAATTAAGACCCATACAAGAAACATGATCAGATGAGGATGGAGAGAGGTTCCTTGGCCAAACTTTGCTACATAGACAGGTATCCCTGTGTTTTGCAAGTTTGTTTACAAAGCTTTGCATCTACAATAGATCCACATTAATGCTTGTTTTTAATAATAAAAAACAAAAGGAGATTTTTGTGCTCTTGGTAAATGACAAAAAACTGAAAGTAGCTCTTAGCATTTGCTTTGCGGCAATCCCATAGAGAGGCAAGCATATTCCAAGCAGTAAGGCGATGTTACAAAACTCCTTTCCTGGGAACTACACTCAGCATCTCAGTGTCAAGTTGCCATAGTTCTAAGCTGTGTCTGTGAAAACGATACATGTCATTTTAGGCTTTAAGTGTTATTTGATATGATTTTCTAGGTTCATCTTTGTATCTGAGAATGTTGTTTTTGTTGTTATGTGCTGCTGAGTCGTTTGTGACTCATAGAGACCCTATGTACAACAGCTCTAAACTCTGCTCTCTATCCTATGCCAATCCTATTGATGCCTTTTTAAAAAAATATTTTATTAATTTTAATGAACATTTACAGAGATTTTGGATTTCCATTCATTCATTGTTGCACTATTTTCTCTACACCCCCAGTTCGTTCCTCTCTTTCCCCCCCTTGAAAGTCTGTTTTAATTGTCCTATTGCCACAGTGCTTGTCAAAGCCAGTTCTGATTAATCTTCTTTGTCAGTGTGTCCTTTGCCATTCCCTATCACTCCTCCCTGAGAGAGACTTCACCCTGATTCATAAGGGAAAGGGGACGGCGTATTCTCTTAGCTACTTCCTGCTGGAAAGGGATGCTGTAGGTTTCAGGGTGAAGATCTTCTCTCACTACTCTAAAGGGCCCCTGTGGCAATAGGAAACATGTAAACTATTGTAGAGATTGATTTTGGAATTTAGATGCACTTTTATCAATTTTGCTTAGCCTTACATGTTCATATCCTTGAAAATGCATCATGGAACTATTGTAGACTAGAAGACACAAATTTAACTAGTAAGTTAAAAGTACATGAGTAAAAAATTAAAAGCAATAATATTCCAAGTAGAGGTTCTAACAGTGGCACAAATCAAGTTACAGAGGGAAGGTAGTTCTTAAAATAAAAGGCTTATTGACTAACACTTTGTCTATTCTAGTATAAAGGTTAGGAACCACAAGATGTAGAGGCTCGACTATGTCATTTATTGTTCTTAAGTCCTGGACCAAATTCAGTCTACCACTGGGTTGTTTTACAGCTCGGAAGTCCACATGCAAGTCAGAGGTGAAGTAAGGAACTGCTTATGAGGTTTTCTGCCAATTCCAACAACTAAGAAATACTGAGAAGAGTTGGGACCTCAGAAAGATTTTAGGACCAAATAATAGGTTCTTGTGTCCAGGAGAAAATGATTATACTTACCAGTAATGTTAGTGCTCGCCCATGCTCTTCTGGAAGGATCTAAATTGTTGAAGCGTCCTCCTTTGTTTCCAGTTGGGAGCTGGGGCATGTCAGTTTTGTCAGCCATGAGGACCTGATGTGGGCTGCCCTTGGCCATGTGTCCTTCAGATCCACACTTAAAGCAAGTGAGTGGGAGCTTCCTCTCTACTCCCTTGCCTATCTTTGGCTCTTGTCTGTGACACTGTCTACTGAAGTGGCCCAGCTTTCCACAGTGGAAGCAATTCTGACCTCCTTTATTACCTTTGGGTGGCATTGTTTCCTATTGATGCCTTTGGGCTGTGGTGTTGGAGAAGAGGATTGAATTATACCATGGACTGCTAAGAGAACAAACCAGTTTGTCCTGGAGAGGGTGAGACCAGGCTGCTCCTCGGAAGCAAGGATTCTGAAGCTCTGTCTGATATACTTTGAACATGTTTCAAGGTGGGATCAGTCCTTGGAGAGGGACATCATGCTTGGGAGGGTGGAGGGACAGCATAGGAGAGGAAGACCCTTGACGAGATGGATTGAGTCCCTCACTGGGGTAAAGGGGATAGGCGTGTAGTCTAAGAATGATTAAATTTTTCTCCTATATAAACTATGGTTACTCCGGTGGCCTATTGGCAAGAAGCTGCACTGCAATCCCAAGGCACATGGTTCGAGGCCACCAGCTGCTGCATGGGAGAACAATGGGCAATCTCCTTTCACGTGATTAACTGCCTCTGAAAACCTGCCAGAGGGTCAGCTGTGGATCTGGTCCAAGTCTATAGTTATTGTTGTCATTATGTGCTGTCAAGTCACTTGCAACTCACAGAAGCTACGGACCCTGCTCTATCCTGAGCCAAGCTTATTGTCTCTGACACACCTACCCTCATTACACTAGTCATTAAGTCAATCCATCTCAACAAGGGTCTGTCTTTCCTGTATTGTCCCTCTACCCTCCCAAACATGATGTCTCTCTTCAAGGACTAGTTTCTCCTTACAACATGCCAAATGTATGTCAGATAGAGCTTCCGAACCCTTGCCTCCAAGGAGCAGCTTCGTTTCACCCTCTTCAAGATGAACCTATTTATTCTCCTGGCAGTCTATGGTTTATTTAATACTCTTCTCTAGCACCACAGCTAAAGGGCATCAATTCTTCAATCATCCCCAGCCATTGTCCAGCTTTCTGATGGATAGCCTGTAATTGTGACGACTATGGCCTGGACGAGGTGTACCTTAGTCTCCAGAATTATATCATTGCTCTTCACTACTCTGAAGAGGTCCCTGACAGCAGACTTTCTCAGTGTTATTTGTCTTTTAATTTACTGGCTGCTGGTACCAAGAGTGTTGATTATGGAGACAAGCAAATTGAAATTGTTAACTATCTCAATCTCTTCACCATTTATCAAGATGCTGCCAATTATCCCAGTGGTGAGAATCTTTGTTTTCTTGATGTTGAATTTCAATCACAACAATAATTGCTCCTTCACTTTATGTGATCTCATCTTATGAAGGGACTCATGGAAATACTCTATTCTCAGATAGTGGGGGAAAGCTGTACTACATATTACATTTTACACACATACACACAGTACTGCATAAATCTTTATCTGTACATATATACTCTAAATTCTATAATAATCCATCTGTATTCTTGTAATTATGCTTAGTAGTCATGGCTGAGGTTAATGAATTGGAGTGTCTATTTTCCCATGAAGATAACATCTTCTCAGCCTCCTACCTCCTGTGGTACCTTGCTCCAAAGGTTTTGGTAGCAGCAGTTAACTCAAAGTTTCAAGGTAGGAGCTCAAAGAAACCTATTTTTAAGGTGTTCCTCTCTGGAAACTCATTATTAATGCTATGGTGAAATGGGCACCTTTAAGATCAGTTTTATAGAAAAATTTCCAAGAGACTGTTATTCCTTTGAAGGAGGAATTAATATTCTTTAATATTTATACATATTTTCATTTTGCAAGTTGGTAGGAAAATATTCTATGTGACTCATTTTACTTTATAGATTGGGAATTTAGTACTTTAACTGGGTTTAGAACCTGTATGAAGTTCTAATTAATGAATGCTTAAAACTGTCAGACTAGCATTTCTACGAAGATGGTGCCATAAACGAAGAAGGAAGCCCCTGCCCCTCCAAAACTGAAGCCAAAGCAAAGGCATTTAAGGCCAAAAAGGCATCCTGAAGGGCGTCCACAGGCAAAAAAAGGAAGATGATCAGCTCGTCACCCACCTTCCAGCAGCTTAAGACACTGAGACTCCGAAGGCAGCCCAAATACCCCCGGAAGAGCGCCCCTAGGAGAAGCAAGCTTGACCACTATGCCATCATCAAATGTCCCCTGACCACTGAGTCAGCCATGAAGAAGACAGAAGAAAACAGCACACTTGCTTTCATTGTGGATGTCAAGGCCAACAAGCACCAAATCAAACAAGCTGTAAAGAAGCTCTATAACACTGAGGAGGCCAAGGTCAACACTTTGATTAGGCCTGATGGAGAGAAGACGGCCTATGTTTGACTTGCTCCTGACTATGATGCTTTGGATGTTGCCAACAAAATTGGGATCATCTAAACTGAGTCCTGCTGTTTAATTCTAAATACAATCAATTTCTCTCTCTCTCTCTCTCTCTCTCTCTCACACACACACACACACACACACACACACACACACCAACCCCCGAAAAAAACAAAAAAAAACCCCACCACCAAACTAAACTGACTGCTTTACACTGTTGAGTTGATTCTGACCCACAGCATCTATATAGAACAAAGCGCTTAGGGTTTCCAAGGTTGTAAATCTTTACAGTAGAAGCAAAGTGACTCATATCTCATTCACAGGGCAGCTGGTCAAACCTCTGGCCCGTGGAAGGCTTAGCAACCCAATGTTCAACCCTTGACACCACAAGGGTTCCATAATGGATGTTTAATATGTGTATTTTATACATCACATGAAAATCCATTCTAAAGGATTTAGAGACTTCCAGATTCCTCTTCTGAAAATGGATGCAATAATACTACCACATAAGGTTGTGAAGATTAAAAAAAAGGCAATTAAGGAAAAATATGTAGAAAAATGTTACATGGTAAGCATTAAAAACCTGATAGCTGTTGTTACTCTGTGGTGGCTTTTTTAATAGAAACAATTTCCTGTTGCCCAAACATTAATTCATTATGGGATTTTCTCTCAGTTTCTTGAGGCTCACAGATGTTCCAGAACTTCTTTAAGAAGTACAAAGTGGTAATGTCTGGGTTTGAACTCAGTTTCAAAGCTCTAAGGCCCGTGTTCTTATCTTTATGCTGTCATCGTTTGAGCTCTGCTATCTCTGCATACAGTTGTTAACATTGTTAACATACATTGTCTTTGTGGACACTCGTTTCTACTGATATTTAACTCTCAAGTCTGCAGCCCACATATCAAAGCATGGTGTTGGGTAGGAGGCTGACTCTCTCAGAGGAGGGTCACAATCTCAGCACTGCTGACGTACTGGACTGAGAAAGTCTCTGTTGCAGGCGAGGTAATTCCCGTGCATTGTGAAGTGTTTAGCAGCCTCTCTGCATTCTGCCCACCAGATGCCAGTAGTGTGTCCTTTTACAGTTGTCAATAATGTCACCGGGGATTGCTAACTGTCCCCTGTTGGACAAAATTTATCCTGATTAAGAACCATGGATCTGAAGTATAAGTCCATGTTTCATCTATCCCAGGTACATTTATATTTACAAACTAACAACTCATTGTCATCACGTCAGAACCAACCTATAGCTGACTCTTGAGCAGATTTCCAAAGGCTATAAATTGCCCAGGAGGAGACTTCCCATCCTTCCCCTGCAGAGCAGCTGGTAGATTCAGAGTCTGCCTTTGAGGGGACAGCACAACTCCTCTCCTTATGGGGTCACCAGAACTCCCTATTTATCTGTTGTTGTTGTTGTTGTTAGTTGTCATTGAGTAGAGTACACACTCACAGCGACCCTATGAACCAAAATCTGAAACCAGTCCTGTCCTGCACCATTCTCACACTTCCTGACACACAAGAGCCCATTGCAGCAGTCACCTTGTCAGTCCACCTGGCTGAGGGTCTTCCTCTCCTTCACCGACCCTCCACCCTTCCCAGCACCATGTCCATCTCCAAGTAATAGCCTTTCTTTAAGGTGGTACAGATCCCAACTAAAAGATTCTAAACAGCAAGTTTTCAAACTTACCCTTGTTTAGGTTGAGCTACATTTTATTGTTGCCTCTCTTGACTCTAAGGCCACATAGCCTACTAAGTCAATAAGAAGAGTGACAGTCTATAAGTCTCTCTTTTGAAATGAGTATTTCCAACTATTTAACTCCGGTGGCTCAGTGGCAAGGAGCTGCACTGCAATCCCGAAGGCCTCCAGTTAGAGGCCACCAGCTGTTCCACAGGACAAAGATGGGTAATCTCCTCCCATGCTATTAACCGCCTCTGAAAACCTGTTGAAGGGTCAGTTCTGGGTCAGTTCCAACTCGACGGTTCAAAACAATGACAATAACAACAGTTATTTCATAGCTTTTTTTTTAAAAATAGCATTTTTTAAATATCAAGCTTATACAACTATTTCTTGATTTTTTTAATTTTAGATGTCATTTAATACCTTCTTAGTATATAAATTGAGGACTTAGTCTTCCTACTTTGCAAATTCCACACAATGCTTGTTCTTTCCAAACTTTTTAATATTGTACTAAAGCAATTTTCAATTCCATTCATATTCATTGTTTACATTTTTTATTGTTGTTCTAGACCATTGAACATCTGTAACAGTTCTTGTTAATAAAGCAAAACAAACTCACTCATTGCACTGAGTCTCATCCAACTCATAGCTGACCCTCCAGTGTGCTTTCAGGAGGCTCTAAGTCAAGGTAGAAGAGATGGCCCTTCTTTCTCCTGTGGAGCTGCTGGTGGAATCAAATTGCCTGAGAGGTGTGGTCTTTGAGTTAGTGCCATAGCTCCTTATGGATTACATCACCAGAGCTCCCTCAGCACAACCAAACCCAACAAGAGCACCTTCAGTTGGCTACACATCTAACCAAGCTTCTACCTCAGGTCTTTACCACAAACTCCCCCAAGGCTCACACCTACTCTCTCACTCTATGCCTTCCTTACTCTGGCTTTCATCTCCTTGAAAACAGCTTTGATCACGGTCATGGAAGCCAGTGGTGGTTTCCGTGTTGTCAGTTCTCATTCTTCATCAGATCTAACATAACAATTGTTTATTTTTTTACAGCATATTCTTCCCATTTAATTTTTTTCTCATTCATTTATTGTTGCACTTTTTCCTTCCTGCCTACTCCTCTCCCCAGTTTGCTTTTCTCTTTGAAAAGAAAAAAATTCTTTCATTGTTATACAATTCCTCATCACCCCCACCCCCAAAGTCCACAGTCCACTTTACTATGCATTTTTTTTTCTGGAATCTTGTCATGAGTATAATATCTACTCATCTGTTTCAATGTATTATACATTATTTAACACCTCTTTACGTAAGTTTCCCCCAACCCTTATGTCAGTCTGGTTTTACAACAGTGGCACTATGCAGTATTTGTCCTTTTGTGACTGAGATATTTTACTCAGCATAAACTGAAACTAAGTCCTGATTCCACCTTGTAGTTAAATGTGATGCCTCCTAAAGCAATGAGTAGTACTACAAACTACTGTACTACTATTACAAGGATTCATATATAGAGTCAAAGATTACTTTAAAATAAAGATAAGAATGTGAGGAGGCAGAGAAATAGATTCATGAAAATAGAAGAACCCAAAGAAAGAGAATAAGGTTGTTCATGGACTGAGAAGGATGTAATCAATGTCACTGGTGAATTTGTGTGGATTGTTAAATAAGATCCTAAACTATTATATGAACTTTCACCCAAAGAACAATGAAGCAAGATTTTTAAAAAATAAATAGAATCAGATGTTAATCATAAACAACAACAAAAACAACAACAAAAACCAACCCACAAAAAACCCAGTTGTTGTTATGCAACCTGGATTGGAACTCACTCATTGCCGACCCTCCAGTAGGTTTCAGAGGTAGTAAATCATGTAGGTTAAGATTGCCCATCTTTTCTCCATGAAGCAACTAAGCAACTAGTGGATTCAAACCGTATACCTTTATCAATATATCAATAGAATGTAACAAATGCTTGTCTCTGTTTTCCTTGAAAAGCTCTCCTTACTTTACTTCTGAAGCCCCACTTGCTTCATTTACCTCCCAATACACCTTTGAGTCATTTTAATCTCGTTTGCAAATGCCTCTTCATCTTCCTGATCTTTAAATTTTGGAGTGTCCGAGGAAGGTCTTCAACAACCTTCATTATCTACCTTCTTAGTCTCCTGATTCCAAATGCCTGTTTATACGTTATGACACATTCCTGATGTGACTCGAGAACATGAGTTTGAATCTAGGCTATGTTAAGTCCTTGACATTTCAGGCTAGACTGTCACAGTAGCTAGTCTTGTAGCCTTAACTAAAATAGAAAAGAGAGTATGGGTTCTGCCACAATAGAAACCTAAAGTACTTGGTAGTCCTTAACGGGTGGGTGGCAGACAACAAGGAGGGTTACATCAGGGACAAGAGTGATGGTTTCCTTGTAAAGAAGTGGCAGAAAATTTGATGAAAATTTTGCCTGCGTTTGAGAGGTCAACTTGCTACTAGTAAAATTGCAGCTCTAGGGTAAAGTTCAAAGCCAATTCAGGAGTATGTGTTTGTCATTGCCTGTGTTTGATAAGTTGCTAAAACAACAAGATGAACTCCAGGAAGAATTTATAAGTAGAATGAAAGGCATAGAGAAGACAAAGAAATGTTGTTGGAAACTGCCACCCTTGTAATCCCTAAGCAGTAGGTGATAAGCTTAACAAGGTTTTGAGGGATAGGGATCCATTATAACTGAGCCTTTAGCAAACATCAGATTAAGATCATTGTTTTCCTAAAGAGTTAACCTGCCATCACTGAGATAATCCCAACTCCTGCTGACCTCATTGCTCCAGACTAGAATTCTGCTCCAAATAATTTTCAATAGTTGATATTTTGGAATTGATTTCAAAAGCTTTTTGCCCATGATATTCCTGGGTAAACTCAAACCTCCAATATTTTGATTGGCAGCTGAGTTGTTTAGTCACATCACTCAGGACTCCACAGCTTTCCTATCTGAGCCTTATAGCCAACTTTAAGATAGGAACTTCAGAGAGAGAGAGGGAGGGAGAGAGACAGAGAGACACAGAGACACAGAGAGAAACAGAAAGAGGGAGAGAGAGAGAGAGAGAGAGAGAGAGAGAGAGAGAGAGAGAGAGAGAAGACAGCAAGCCAAGTAATTAATTAATAATATTCAGGAAAGAACTTCCAGTGCAGGAAGACAAGGATATTACTGACAGGGAGCAAACAAACCCCAGGCCTCCTAAGATATCAAGAAATTGTACAAGGAACTTTATGCTTAGACTAAAAAGACTTTAATTATTCAAGCTTTCATCCAGTTCTTGGGGCCTTGAAATTGAAATAGGAGAAACCCACTTCAAACTCTGCCATGGAGAATAATAAATAAGGGGTTCTTTCGAACGAGTAGCATTAGAGGGTGATCAAGACGTTTGCTCACCTCTTGAGAAGCAATCTTCAGTATGCCTGTGTGGGAGGATGTCAGTGACTGTAACATTCCCCGCCCCCACCCACCCCTCTGGTTTTGAGTAGAAGGTTTAATGGTAGTGATCTTGTCCTTATTCTGCTATTGCATATGGGCTGTCGATGGAAAAGAAAGTGAATTTGTTTTTAGCTTGTAAGTGAATTTATTATGGGGTTTCACATGTATATCCAAGCTTTTGAACTGTTTGTCGCCTAAAGTGTCTCAATTTGAGATAGAACTAGGACCTGGATGGCATTTGGGATGAAACACCATTGAAGGTAGATAAGGCGATACACCGGTGTTTTCACCACAACTGTTAACATATGCAATGGTTTTCTTTTAGAGTGGTCAGTCCTCCTGGATAAGGGGATTTATCCTGATTATGTATGTATGTGTGAGCGGGGCATAAGGAGGGTTGTCAGCCTTTTCAAATACAGGCAGAAGAGGAAGATAGAGTCTTGCTATTCATAACAGAGTTTTACTGTGAGATTATGTCTCCTATGATCAGTTGGACTTGTTGTCCCTCAGACCCAAACATTGCTCTTGTGATATTTCTCTAGAGATTGGCGTTCAGTCTTCAGCTGGGATAGGGCAGGGCACTCAGCTGCTGGAGAGGGTCAGGAGGACAGCATGGACTCTGTTTAACTCTTCTTGTACAAATTTTAAACCTAGGCTTCCATTCTGAACCCAATCATGCTTGAAACGTCAGAGGTATTTGTTCTTTAGTTCTCTAGCCTGTAATGTTAATAGATTGCCTCCCCTATATTCTTCCACCTTCACCCCAAGACTTTTAAAGTCGACTAACTCTATGAAACTTACCTAGCTTCTTTACAAGTTCTGTAACTTTACTGTCATACTTTATTGCTTTTGTGCTTCTATAAATTTAAATTATGGGCTTATTTTTAAGGGAAAGTGGCAAATGTATATTTTTAATTTACCTTCTTTACCCTCCAGTTTCTCCTCATAGAGCCCAGCCTCCCCGATAATCTGTTCTGCATACAGGTTGAAAAGGTATGGAGATAGGACACATCCCTGGCGTACGCCTTTCCCAATTTTGAACCATGCAGTGTTCCCTTGCTCTGTTCTGGTGACTGCATCCTGGTCCAAGTTCAGGTTTCGCATTAGCATGATCAAGTGTTTTGGGATTCCCATTCTTCTCAGAGTCAGCCACAGTTTGTTATGATCCACACAGTCAAATGCCTTTGCATAGTCAATGAAACACAGATAGACATTCTTCTGGTATTCTCTGCTTTCAGTCAAGATCCATCTACCATCAGCTCAATATCCCTAGTACCACGACCCCTTCTAAACCCAGCCTGGACTTCTGGCAGTTCTCTGCTGACGTGCTGTGCTAGACTTTTTTGGATAATCTTCAGTAGAATCTTGCTTGCATGTGAAATCAATGAGATTGTTCTATCTATAGTTACCACACTCAGTTGGGTCACCCTTCTTTGGGATGGGAACAAACATAGATCTCTTCCAGCCAGTTGGCCAAGTGGCTGTCCTCCAGATTTTTTTTTTTTTTCAGATTTCTTGGCACAACTTGGTGAGCACATCCCAGGGCAGCATCTGTTTGCTGAAATATGTCAATTGGTATACCATCTATTCCTGGGGCCTTATTTTTTGCTATTTCCTTCAAAGCAGCCTTAATTTCTTCTTTCATCACCATAGGCTCTTGCTCATATGTTGTTTCATGATATTCTTCTGTGTCTGCCAATTTCTTTTTATACAGTGACTCAGTATATTTTCCCCACCTTCTTTTAATACTTTCTGGATCATTTAATATTCTGCCAAAAGCATCCTTGATCATAGCAACTCAAAGTGTGAATTATGGGGTTAAGATTGGTGGAAGATCTATCAACAATCTGGGTTATGCAGATGACACAACCTGCTTGCTGAAACTGAGGAGGATCTGAAGCACTTGCTGCAGAGGGTCAAGGACTGCAGCCTCCAAAATGGATTGAGGCTCAATGCCAAGAAGACAAAGGTTCTCACTACTGGGCCAATTGGCAGCATCAGGATGGATGGTGAAGAGATTGAGAGTATTCACAGCTTTAGTTTGCTTGGCTCCAGTCAACACTCTTGGCAGCAGAAGCCAGGAAATTAAAAAGCGTATTGACATGGGAAAGTCTGCTGTTAGGGACCTCTCCAAAGTACTGAAGAGTAATGGTGTCTCTCTGGAAACTAAGGTGCCTCTGCAACAGACCATGGTCGTTGCAATCACTTGTTATGCAACAGAGAGTTGGACAACGACCAAGGAGGACAGAAGGAGAATTGATGCCTTTGAGCTGTGGTGTTAGAGAAGAGTATTGAGAGTACCATGGACTGCTAGGAAAACAAACAGATTCATCCTATAAAGGGTTAAACCGGATGGCTCCTTGGAGGCAAAGATTCTGAGGCTTCGTCTAACATCCTTTGGACATGTTGTAAGGAGAGACTGGTCCTTGGAGAAGGACATCATTCTTGGGAGGGTGGAGGGACAGTGCAGGAAGGGAAGGCCCTCTATGAGGTGGATTAATTCAGTGACTGGGGTAATCAGGATGGGAGTGTCAGAGACAGTGCGATTGGCACAGGACAGAACAGAGTTTAGGCCTGTTGTATATAGGGTAGCTATGGGTCGCTAGGGATTTTGTTGCTGATGTTAGATGGATCTTGGCTGAAAGCAGAGAATACCAGAAGAATGTCTATCTGTGTTTCATTGATTATGCAAAGGCATTTGACTGTGTGGATGTTTTCACAGTGGCTGACTCTGAGAAGAATGGGAATCCCAGAACATTTAATTGTGCTAATGCAAAACCTATACTTGGACCAAGAGGCAGTAATCAGACCAGAGTAGGGTAACACTGCATGGTTCAAAATTGGGAAGGGTGTGCGCCAGGGATGCATCCTGTCTCCATACCTTTTCAACATGTATGCAGAGCAGATTATCCGAGAGGCTGGGCTCTATGAGGAGAATTGTGGCATCAGGATTGGTGGAAGATCTATTAACAATCTGCGTTATGCAGATGACACTACTTTGCTTGAGGAAACTGAGGAGGACCTCATGCACTTGCTGCGAAGGGTCAAGGACTGCAGCCTTCAGTATGGACTGAGGCTCAATGTCAAGAAGACAAAGATTCTCACCACTGGACCAATTGGCAACGTCAGGGTGAATGACGAAGAGATTCAGATTGTTCACAGCTTCAGGTTGTTTTGCTCCACAGTCAACACTCTGTCAGTCAGGAAATCAAAAAGCATATCGCGATGGGAAAGTCTGCTGTTAGGGACCTCTCTAAAGTACTCAGGAGCAACAGTGTCTCTCTGGAGACTAAGGTGCGCCTGATACAGGCCATGGTCTTTGCAATCACTTGTTATGCATCAGAGAATTGGACAGTGACTAGGGAGGACAGAAGGAGAGTGGATGCTTTTGAGCTGTGGTGCTGGAGAAGAGTACTGAATGTACCATGGACTGCCAGGAAAACAAACAGATTCATCTTGGAGAGGATTAAACCAAGCTACTCCTTGGAGGCAAGGATTCTGGGGCTTCGTCTGACATACTTTGGACATGTTGCCAGGAGGGACGGGTCCTTGGAGAGGGACATCGTGCTTGGGAGGGTGGAGGGACGGCACAGGAGGGGAAGACCCTCTATGAGATGGATTGACTAGGTGACTGGGGTAATCGGGATGGGTGTGTCAGAGGCAGTGCTGTTGGCACAGGATAGAGCAGGGTTTAGGGCTGTTGTGCATAGGGTCGCTTTGAGTCGCAAACGACTTGACGACACATAACAACAACAACAACATGGGTCGCTACCAACTCGAGAGCATATAACAACAACAACAACAACAACTACAACCCTCCAGTTTATTCCTCTTTCTGAAATTTTCTGACTCTCTGGCATCTACCTATCTCTGTCCCCTCATTACCTTCTGGCTCTGTCTGTTCCTCCTTTCTGTTCTTCATAAGTCACTCTTTGTGTGATTCTTATCAGGGTCCATCTCAGCCCTTTAGCCTGATTCTATTGGGGTCCTTGTCTTGATAAAGGGATCCCATACTATCTTGTAGTTTTAATAATCCCTGCAAGTGAGATCTATGGGGGATTGTGCAGCTAACCCAAAGGCCATGCCTCTCTGGAGATGGGAACTCACCAGTCACTTCCTGGATGAAAGAGGAGAAATCTTTTCCTCTGTGACTGATAGCTTTAGAAACTCACTGAAGGGCCAGCTATGAATTTGTTCCAGATTGATTGCAGTGTGTGTGTGTGTGGGAGAGAGAGAGACAGAGAGAGATAGCGAGGGAGAGACAGAGAGAGAGGGAGAGAGACAGAGAGAGAGAGAGAGAATAACTCCCTGATTTCTATTCTCCTCCCTTTCCTTAGTCTCCAAATTTCATATTCCAGGACTATTTATACTTTCTGTGCTTGTCCACTAAGTAATCTTATGTGAATCTTCACAAATAAAATATGTACAAAACAGAACACAGTATTTAAGCTCCTCTATGGCAATCATCAATACCAACAACAAGCAATTTTTTTTTCTGCATTTGCGTCTGTAATCACCAAAGTCACAAATGTGTGAGTCATTGCAATCTCTAGCCTCGCCTTCACACTACAGGCTCAGGTGGTCACCAAATGCTGGAAATACCCTACTATATATTTTCTTGAATACATTCCTTCCTTTTGTCTTCAGGATGGCTGCCCTCATAACCTCCTTTCTGCTCTACTACACAACATCCTAGCTACCACCTACTTCCCTCTTAAATTCATCCTCTGCTCAGGTACCAGAATGACCTACCCAAAACATAAATTTCATCGTATTGTTCCCTTGCTCAAACCCATTCAAGTGCTCCCCTGAACAGAATAAAAACCCATGGCCCTTGGCATGGCATACAAGGTCTTCTTTGATCTGGCCTTGGCTTGTTATTCTCATTCCATCTCATTTCATTCTTGGCCTCACATGCTTACTCTTGCAGTATGGGACTACCTGTTTTCCTCTTTTGTTTTAGGCTTCTTGCCTCAATTCCCTGTCTGATTTCCTCTGCTAGAAGTATATTTTAATGAATGAGCTCTGGTGGTCAGCAGTTTGAATCCACCAGCTGCTTTGTAATAGAAAGCTTGGCAGTTTCCCTCCATAAAGACTTATTGTTATTATGTGTTATGTACTGTTGAGTGAGAACTTACTCCTAGCTGACCCTCTAGCAGGTGTTCAGAGGCAGTTGATTGTATGGAAGGAGATTACCCATCTTTCTCCCACAGAGTAGCTGGTGGATTTGAACCATGAGAATTTGAGTCAACAGTGCAACTCCTTACTCTCTAAGCCACCATGGCTTTCCTCATGAAAATTTACAGCCTTGGAAGCACTCTGGAGTGTTGCAGAATGTTGGGGAGGAAAGGAGGGCCTCTGACCAGGACAGATCGCCTAAGCTCCAGATAAGTGCAAGCCTCCCAATGGCCTTTAATATAGGATAGAGAAATCTCCCTTGTGTTTCACTGTACCGACTTGAGAAAGCTCACCACCTGGGAAGATGGCTACTGCACCTGTTGAGCTGGGAGTGGTCTGCACGAGGCTGAGGTTCTCCTATCCAATCCACATGTCCCACATCTGCAAACCCACCCTATTCTGTTTTTCTGTTTATAAGTTCACTGCAGTTCCCAATAAAATTGAGTTGGATTGACTCTACGATCCTCTCCCGGGGTGGTGTATCTCCATCGTGCTTACCCCCATCAGGGTGTCACTGTTAAGTTGCCAGCAAACTGACAGTGACACTGGAGGGTCTATGTGTTGGAGGGGAACCAACCTGATGATGGTGGAGTTTAATATACTTTTTAATAGTCACCTAATTGTTATACACACTGCAAGGTTTATTTTCTCCAGGAAGCAATCTTTAACTTATCTTTTTTTGGTGACATCCGTCCTCTCTGTGCTTCCATATCCCACCACCCCCAACCCAATAATTGGGGCACAACTTTATTTCACATACTTTAGGCAAGTTTTCAGGCTGTATATATCCTTGGAAAACCACATCATGCTTAGAAAAGCCTACTTTTCCAAGAGAATTGATGAAAGAGAGGAGGACCTCAACTAAATGAACTGATAACTAATGGCAACAATGGACTTCAGGATGGTGCAAGGTACTGGATAGGGCGGGGTTCAGGTTGATTGTCCATAAGGTCGCTATAAGTCGTAGCTGACTTGATGGCATCTAACAATAACAATACTCAATAATTCCTGGTTGAACGGAAACAAACCTGCTGGCAATTACTTCCTGGTGGTGTGGAAATAGCCAGCACTGAGAACACAGGAGTCTGTTGGAAGAAACACTGGCAAATGTAGAAGGTGGTGGGAGCAGATTGGGAGGCAAACCTGATCAGTGATTTCTCACTTCTTGGAATCTTTCATATGTTGCTTGTCAAGGCAAAGTGTTTCCTGTCCTGGAGGTGTGGATGACAGCGAAGAGAGAAAAGCCAGAGACAGCTTTCATTCCTAGTCAGTGACTTGGCGTGCTTTCCATTACCGTGGGCTAAAAAGGGGAAACAATTCTATACTGTCAAAAAGCCTACTAGAGTGCTGCTGAGGGTGGGTCCTACAAGTGCTTGTCAGGTGGAATGGCCCCGGTGGGTGGAGGAACAGAAAGTGTTGAAAGAGGTGAAAAGCAGCGTCTACCTTTACCTTCCTCCTGTATCAAGGTTCTCCTGGGCTGAACTTCAGTATCTCTGGGCCGGGGCCAATCTGCAGATGGCAGTGGACATCCTAACGTTGCATGTAGGCACTTCAAGACAAGCCCTCATAAACAGCTCCCTCACCCTGGGAGGCGAGCCAACATGTATTTCAGTGGTGACTGCAGGGCTGCTTTCTAAAAAAGCAAACAGCACATTAGTGGCCTTCTGAGTTCTTGTGCAAATGGAGTGTGAAATTGGGCTTTGATGCTCCAAACCTATACCTTTTTGTCTCCCTGATGATGATTAAGAGAAGCCTGACTTGATTTGATTGGGAGGGTGTGAGTGGGTGGAGGAGGGTCAGATGGGCTCTGAAAGAAGAATGGCTGGCGAAGGGGAAGGAGAGTGATACACCTACCCTGTTCTGCTGAATGCTGCATTTGACCTTCAGGAAATTGGAATAGTGGTCATATGACTTAACGTTTGCCTGGAAATTAACTGCCTCTGTTTGTTCCCGATCTTGGGATTGATGACAGAGCCTGGGGATTCTGACCACAGAATTATAATAAAGGGAGATGTCTCAAGCAATTATGAAATATTTAAAGAACTATCTCAACACTAACTTGTCAGATGGAATGAATGAAATGGAAATGATTTTTAAATATTATTTCCCATAGCCTAGTAGAAATTTGCTGGTGAAAATTGCCCCATGTTGAAAAGAAAATGTTTTCAGTTTGTTGCCATGGCGCTGGTGCTGCTGCGTCACCTTTCATCCCAAGTGTTAATTAAGGCACACTATACCCAGGAGGTGGATCAAATGAGGAATTCAAATTAAAAGGACACGGGCCAGGCTTTTTCTTTTCTCTTTGCAGTGTCATTACACCAAGGCATCCAGAGGACAGGGGGACATTAATCTCCAGGGCAAGTAAGGTATTTCCTATTAAAATAAAAATTGTCGAGAGCTTTGTTTATACTTTTTCTTTCTTGTCTAGATTGGGAAACATAAGTTGAACAGGTGGGAAAAATAGTTTATCAGTGGAATGATAGAGGTTTTTCTTTGCTGAGTATGCAGTAATTATTGTATATTGTCTATCTATATATTTTTGTCCAGAGCTATGATTTGGTCCAAGCGTCCACCTCTGGCAGGGAATTCTAGTTGATTCTTCTTTGGTGGCCTGGACCCACCAATGAGAAAGAGGGGCAATCTTCTCCTGTGCGATTTACGTCCTCTGAGAACCTGCTGGGGTGAGGATGTGGGCATCAGCTATGAGTTCCAGCTTAATAGCAATGAGATCTCGAGATGATCCAACATCACGTGGCTCTCCGGTCAGTAGTGAATTGCACTAATAAGCACAAGGGTGAGCCTTTTGGGTGGTTTGAAGCTGGTGGTGGTTCCACAGGAGAAAGAAGGACAATCTTCTGTGAGATTTACAGCTTTGAAAATTCACTATGAGTAGGTTTCAATGATGATTTGACTTTCAGTCAATATAATTTTTTTTAATTTAGTGAAATGTAATTTGATGCTGTTGCTGTGGACATGCACCACTGAGTCACTTGCGACTCATAGCGACCCTGTGTACAACAGCCCTAAACCCTGCTCTATCCTGTGACAATCTTATTGTCTCTGACACATTTACCCCTATTACCTCAGTCACTCAGTCAGTCCATCTCATCAAGGGTCTTCCTCTTCTGTGTTGTCTCTCCACACTCCCAAGCATGACGTCCCTCTCCAAGGACTAGTCCCACTTTGCAACATGTCCAAAGCATGTCAGAAAAAGCTTCAGAATCCTTGCCTCCAGAGAGCAGCCTGGCTTCACCCTCTTTAGTATGAACTTGTTCATTCTCTTAGCAGTCCATGGTATATTCAATACTCTTCTCCAGCACCACCGCTGAAAGGCATCAAGTCTCCTTCTATCATCCCTAGTCATTGTCCAGCTTTCGGATGCATAGCAAGTAATTGCAAAGTGCCAGATGTGCCAATTATACTAAAGATAGTATATTCATTCTATGCTACAAAAAGTAAATTTCTATCAAATTTAACAAAAAAGAAAAAAAACATATTTAAGGAAAATATGCACTTGTTTATTTGTCACGCAGACATAGATTTTGTTAGCAACTGCTGTTGAGTTGACTTCCACTCACGGCAGCTTCATGTGTATCGAGTAGAACTTTATTCCACAGAATTTTCACTGCTGTGATCTCTCAGGAGAGCTGCAAGTTCTTTTGTCAAGGTGTTGCTGGCTGTATTTGAACTTCCAACCTTTTAGTTAGTAGCAGGGCTCTTAACTGTGTGTGTCATCCATGGACTCCTGAATGTGAACATATGTTTACTTTTTTAAAAAAGGAAATCCTACTAAATTAACTGATTTGTAGCTTGCTTTTACATCTTAAATATGGATTATGCATATCTTATAAAAGGATATCTAAAGTATCATTCTAAAAATGCTTTATATACCATTGAATACCTATAGCAGTTTATTTAATTGGCCCCTTATTATTCTCTGGTTCCTGTACCCCCAACTGGTTTTTGTCATTACACGGCAGTCCTGAAATATTACATTTGTCCTTAGGAAGTTTGTCCTATCTCTTCTCCAATTTCTTGTTTCTGACGAGGCCTTTCCTCTTCCCTGATAATGTCAAGCAGCTGGTAAAGGGCAATTGAAAACGGCTTCCATTTAGCAATCAGAGACATCATTGTCTAGTCTGCTCTGGGTGAATCCTAATGAGGTCATTTGTCCAGATGTGAAGCTCATGAGCCTTTGGGGACTTTAGAGATGATTTCTGCTATTATTATTATAAGGTTTACTGTCCTCGCCATATCCCTCCATATTTTATACAACCCTCAAGTTGTAGGGCAGGGCAGGCTGTTGATCAGAAACAATGATTGTAAGGGCTCTGGATCTTCCTCCCTACTTCCTCCTATACCTTTTCTTTTCTTTTTTTAAGGTATTCTAAAATTTATTTGTGCAGTTATTTACATTTTTAAGAAGAACTTCATTATTGTGTATACTGTCAAATCAGATCTGACTGGTACAGGAGGAGATGCTCCCTCCTTCTCCAGCAGAGCATCTGGTGGATTTGAACTGCACACCTCTAGGATTGCAGTGCAGCTTCTTGCCACTAGGCCACCAGAGCTTGCCCAGTTATTTACTTTTATACAGTCATTTATATACATTGTTTCATTCATAAGCATTTTGTTTTATACGATAATTTCTATACATTGCGTCTTATATGACTGATTACTATTAATCTAACACTTTTTTTGCTTTCATTATTATGATGTTTATTAGAGAAGTCAAAAGACTATAACTCTGGTCAGCAGCAATCACGATACACTCAGTCAGGACTTTTCTTTAAACCAAAGATCATTTGAGGCATTGTCAGAAATTAATTCTGCTTATATTGTTTGAATCTGAGATTATCTAACCAATTTGTGTCTGCCAGTTAGTGAGTACACATGTTCATTGGACAAGATGGAAGAGAAAAATATTTGTAGTAGGAAGATACAGGTGTCAAAGTCTAGTGTGTCTACAGAGTGAGAGTGGTAGTGGCATGAAAACCTCAAATACCATTTCTATTAACTTCAGAATGGAACCTGAGACCCAGAGGGTGAGATGAACTTTCCCAATGAGGAATAGTTAATGAGTAGAGTTGACAGAAGATTAGTGCTGACAATATGGAGTTAGAAATGTGAGCTTGGTGGTTTCTGGGTGCAGAAGAACATGAAGAATGGACCATGTAGAGAAATGGCTATGTGAATGTATTGAGGAGTCAATTGAAAGGAAATTTCTGCAGTTCTCAGTTCTAAGCCTTGGGGGAAATTCTTGATAGAATTCAAGGAGGTCACCTCCTGGAGGTTGGGTTGGATGTATATAACGGTGCTCTGGGAATCCGAGAAGAGACTGCAGCCCCCCAGTGCCACAATGTGGCACGGAGCTCGTAGATAGGAGGACTGGAGAAACTTTAGCTCCTGGAGGCAAGGGCCAGCTGTCACCTTCCTGCAAACTATTCCCCAAACAGCTATGGTAGTGAACCAACCAGATCCTGTCACTTCATTATTTAAAACCAACTGTGAGCCCTCAGGGTGTTTGAACCCCAATCCAGGCCTGTTACCTTGACCTGCTTATGAAGCTTTTTATGATGTCAAACTACTCCATCTCCTGCCCCCTTCATCTCTAACTTTTGCTACACAGGCTTTCTCCTGTTCTAAGAACAAGCCAAGCTCCCATCACTTTGAAACATCACATTTGCGGCTTCTTCTGTCTGGAGATGCTAACAACAATAACAACAACAACAATAACAATAATAAAAGCAAATGTCTGGAGAACACTGTCTCTAGAATTTTACTTGCTTGACTCTTTTTTTGGTGTGTGTTTTAGATTACACGTTATATCATTGCTTCAGGGAGATTTTCTCTCTTACCAGATCTCAAATGTGCCACTAGCCAGCTTCTGTCACATGTTAGTTTCTTCCCCACCCCAATGAATCATTTGTCCTCACCTGACATTTAATTTAAAAAAATAATATTCTTTCTGATGTCCTGGAATGTAGACCCCATGATCTCTCACTTAATGTCTAGAATAATCCTTAGCACAGGATAGATACTCATTAATATTTATAGAATGAATAAATGGATGAGTCCCAAAATTTCTATGTCCTTATCCTAAGAAGACTTCCATGTCCCCTTTGGGTGATATAGGTACTATTCTATTTTACTTCCAGAATAGTCTCTATATTTGAATAGAATATCCATCCAGCTAAATAATAAGTTTCTCCAAGACAGCCACACTGTATTTTTCATTTTGTACTCTTGGTGCTCTGTCATGTGTCAGGAACTATTTAATAAATGACTGACTGCTTTGCTGTAGGCGTTGGAGGTAGATGTGACTAGATTGCTTGCAGTGTCTGGAAAACTGAAATCTCGACCTTAGAAAACTCTCAGATTGTGGATCAAAACTCACCCCTGTGGCTCAGCTTTGAATCAAACAATGGACAGACCTACAAAGTGGACAGTAACCCCAGAAAGACATTCATTCCTTAGAATAAGCAAATATGTAAGGGTAGCATTTTGTCTAGAAAGGAAGTAGACTTCCTATGAACTCTAATTGATGACCAAGGTGATTTGGAGGTGTGCATTAATCCATTTTTAGAAAATTAATACCACTCCCCATTAGCTGTGGCCCAACCAAGTTGGGTAATGGTTAAGTGTGCCATGCTGAATCAAACCTACCATCAATGTGAGTGGTCAAAGAGTTTCCTCTTGGGATGCCAACGACGCCAAGAAAGGGTGGATTGCAGGCTATTAAGAAGAGATCTAATAGTATATCATGTAAGATGGCAACTATATTAAAGCAAACTCAAGAAAACAAAGCAAAATAAGCAAACAAAAAAATCCCCAAAGTAGGGCAACCTTTGCCCAGGGATCCAGACAAGAAAGGAGGAAGGGATAAAACAGGATTAATGGAAATAAGAATCAAAGGGAGGATGTGGGAAGAGGATGGTTACATTGTAGGGATTATAATTAGTGTTATAAAAATGTGTGTGAATGGGTGGATGGAAAACTAATTTGTATTGCAAATACAAATGTATTGTCTTACTTGTACTCAGATCACACACGCGCATACACACCTCTCAGATCAAATCCAAAAACTCATTGCAACTGAGTCAGAATTGGCTCATAGGGACCTGCCAGTGTGTTTTTAGAAGCTGTAAATTGCACGGGAGGAAATTGCCCCCTTTTCTCCTGGGGGGCTGCTAGTGGAGAGACACCACTGTAGGAGAGATACAGTCTCTGTGACACTTATTTATCACCTGTTCAGACACTTTGGAGACCAGATTATACATCAAAGAGAAAGAGTCTCAAAACTGAGGGATCTGAAATAGGAGAATGGGGAGAGTGAGAAAATATTCTGTTGGTAAAAATCTTCTTAATACTCCAGTGTATTTCTGGTGTTTGAAGATTTAGCTGCTTCTGAGCATATTAATGGCCCAAGGAAGTTAGTGAGGGGGTTGCTTCTTTTATGAGAGTAACTTTTGAATTTCATGAGATATTTTCCTAGATGGAAATTTTTTGCTATTCAATTTCTATGAAGAGTTAAGGGATTTGGGGCCTTATTAACATCTTAGAGAAGTTGTCCCTCTCCTGGATAACTGACTCTCTTCTCTAAGTCTGAAGATGAGATGATTTCGATTCAACAATGGAATTATTAAGATGTGCAATGAGACAGCACATTATTTCTCAAAATATGCTCAATAGGACAATGGTCCCATCATAAGCACCATGAACAGAAGATTTTATTAAATAAGTTTGGGAAATGCCACCTACTTTAGGTTCCTTTTAACAGAACTACTTTTACATTAGCATAGAAAATATCCTAAAAGGACTCCCAATAAGGACTGTCAAGCTTCTCAGACTAATTCGACTCTTGAATGTGTGCTTTGTGCTTTTGTGTGTTTATATGCTTTTGCATATACATAAACAAATGTATGTAGAGACTGTTACCACTCTTGATGTCATACGTTGTTGTTTTTAGGTGCTGTGGAGTCAAATATGACCCATAGAAACCCTAAAAAAAACAAATCTGAACTCTGTCCTATCCTGTACCATTTTCACACATCTTGAGAGACCATGGTGGTAGTCACTGTGCCAATCCACCTGGTTGAGGGTCTTCCTCTCTTTTGCCAATCCTCTGCCTTTCCAAGCATGACGTCTCTCTCCAAGGCATAGTTCCTCTTAGCAATATATCCAAACTACATGAGATGAAGCTTCAACATGGTCAACATATTGAAGCTTTGTTATTGAAGATGTAATACATAGTAGAGGTAAAAATAATGGCCATCGGAGTCCAATAGACTTCAGTTTAAATTTAGTTCTTGCCATTCATTCACTGATATGTCTTCTAATTCTTATTGAGTTTATCTGTCTGAGGTCCATTTTCTCTTTGTAAGCTGGGTATAATAGTTTCCTCAATAAGATGATTGTGAATATTAAATGTGATTATAGAGGGAGCTCTGGCGACCTAGAGGTTAGGAACTGTGCTTCCCACTCAGAATCATGCAGTTCGGGTCCACCAGCTGCTCTGCAGGTGACAGACGGACCATCTCTTCACATGTGATTTCCCTGCCTGTGAAAACCTGATCAGAGGTCAGCTGTGAGTCAATTCCTACTCACTGGCACATCATTTATAAGGACATTTTCATGTTTGTGAGTTAACTCTAATCGTAGAATACAAGTAATGGATGGATGATTAATCATTGTTATGTGCCATTAAGTTGACTTTGACTCCTCATGGCCTTCTGGACGGCAGATCGAAACCTTGCCCTATCTTGTGCCTCACAATCTTTGCCAGGCTCAACCCCATGTTTCAGTTGTTCTATCAATGCTTGTCACTGAAGGTCTTCTTCTCTTCTGTTGACCCTCTACTTTCCCCAGGGAGTTTAGGTGGCTTGTTACAAGCCTACCCCAATACCCCAGTTACTATGTCAATCCATCTCACCCAGGGTCTTCTCCTGCACTGTCCCTCCACCCATTCAAGAATTATGTCCTTCTCGAAGGACTGGTCCCTCCTGGAAATATGCCCAAAGTATGTCAGACAAAGCTTCAGAATCCTTGCCTCCAAAAAGCAGTCTGTTTTCACTCTCTCCAGGATAGACCTGTTTGTTTTCTTGGCAGTCCATAGTATGTTTAATACTCTTCTACAACATCACAACTCAAAGGGATCAATACTTCTTCTGTCACTTGTTCATTGTCTAGCTCTCTGATGCATAGCAAGTATTTGAAAAGAACATGGCCTTAGTCAGGTGCACCTTAGTCTCCAGATTGGCATCACTGCTCTTTAGCACATTGGAGAGATCTCTGACAGAAGATTTCCCCAATGCAATACATCTTTTGATTTCCTGACTTCTTGTGCCAAGAGTGTTGATTGTAAGCTGAAATTTTTAACAACCTCAGTATCTTCTCCATCTATCATGATGCTGTCAATTGGCCCAGTGGTGAGAATCTTTGTTTTCTTGATGTTGAGCTTCAGTGCATAATGATGACTACAGTCCTTGATCTTCTGCAGCAAGCGCTTCAGATCCTCCTCAGTTGCAAGCAAGGTTGTATCATCTGCTTAATGCAGGTTGTTGGTGAGTCTCCTCCAATCCTGATGCCACTTTCCTCCTCATAGAATCTAACCTCGTGGATGATCTGTTCTGCAGATAGATTGAAAAGGTATGGTGACAGGATGCATCCCTGGCATACTCCTTTCCTGAGTTTGAACCATGCAGTGTTTCCCTGCTCTGTTCTGCTTCCTGGTCCGAGTATAAGTTTTGCATGAGCACAATCAAGTGTTCAGGGATCCCCATTTGTAGTTGATAGTAAGAAATAATTTTCTTCTCCCAAATTACCTGTCCAGGTACTGATTGCTGAGGATGAATTTTGCTGCACTTTTCTGCTGTCGCTTCAAACACTCCTTACAAATTCAATCCATAAAGTCAGAACAAAGTCTCATGATTGACAGTCAAATACTAAGGCATTTCAGAAGGAGAGAGAGATTGAAAGACACTGGGGATGGTGCTTATAGAGGACCCATACATAGACATTAAATTTTGTTTTCTATTCCATTGAGGAGAAAGAAAATCCTACTTTCTGTATATTGTAGAGAGCATCTGTAAGACTAATTTTAAATGACAATTTATAGGAATGCTCTATTACTGCTTGAGAAATTATTTCAAAATACAACGGTCATAAGTATTTTGAAAATGTAATTAACTGTCCTTCCCTGTACATTTTCCCTAGATTTGCTTGAGTGCTGGAATTTGCATTTATGTTGAGAGAAATAGCAAGTGCTAAAAATCACTGATAAAATATTTGAGATTTAAAAATGTTTTCCAAATAGTTGAAAGATAGAAAATGAAGGGTTTTATTCCTCATGAAACCTCTTAATTCTTTTATGTGCATGTTTAAAAGAAACAGGGGCATTTTACGAATCACTTGGAATAGACAGAGTGCTTTCCTAGGCCCCAGGCACGCAGCAGTCAGGAACTTCTACCTGCGGCAAATCTTTGAAGGCAAAAAAGACTTCACTCTGAAGACTTAGGAGACCTTGCAGGTAAAAGAAAGAAAATGTCAGCTCTATGACGGCTGAAGGACAACTTCCTATTCCAGGAAGTGACCTTGAGATATCGTTCAAAGTGCCTGTGAGGGAAGCCTGGCTCATTTTGGCTGGAGGACATGTGGGTTTGGAAATGAACTGTCCTCCTGGGCTGAGCCAAGCCTTCTATTACAGAGGGCACTAATGTGTTTTAATGGAATTGCCCACACCAGTGCTAGCTGATAAAGAAGAACAGCTGGCATTTAGCTGCTTTCAGGCTTGTGTCTTGCAAAATTATGTGTCTTTTTGAGGTTTGGGGAAAGGATATGATTGAAAAAAATCCAGTGAAGTGAAAGTGAGGTGAAGAACCAGACCGTCTATATATTTAAGACTGGCTATTTAGTGGGATGTTACTCTGGGCCAGGGACAGTACTAAGTCATTTAAAAATCACTCTCACTCAATCCACATAGCAACTCCATGACAGCTAACATATTATTATTGGAAATTTACAGATATTCTCTCCCTCTCTCCCTCCCTTCCTCTCTCTCTCCCTCCCTCTTTCTCTCTCACTCTTTATAAGTGCCATTGGTTTGCGTTTTCTAAATAACCTAGCCCAAGACAATCTCTTCACTGAGAAAGACATAAAGTGAATAGACTAAATTCTCAAAGCCAGTGAAAATTTGAAACAGAGTTTGAAGAGCGGAGTATTGAAAACCTGGGTACATTTTTACATAGATCATAATATCTAAATAAAAATTAGCCCTCCAGTTACACTACCTACCAGTTACTATCATTAATAGCAACAGCCACCAAAATCGACAGCTAGCATTGAGTGAGCTATCACCATGTACCAGACACTGCTGGGCGATCTCATTCAGTCCTCACAATTAGGCTTTGTGGTTTCAGTCAAGAATAATTTTCCTTTTGCAATGTAGCAAATGGGGCACAGAAGGTTACAGAAGCCAAGTCATGCGTGTGATAAGGGTGTGGGGAAGCGGAGAATTTAGAAAGTCTGAGTTGTTTTTTATTAATTTTATTTTTATTATTTTTTTGTGTGTGTACCGTTAAATTGGCTCTGACTGGTAGAGGAAGATGTTGTCCCTCCTTCTCTAGCAGAGCATCTGGTGGATTCGAACTGCTCACCTCTGAGATTGCAGTGCAGCTTCTTGCCACTTGGCCACCAGAGCAAGCCTGATCTTTTTTTTTAAAGAAAATTTTAATTTTATACTGATTTACTTACAAAGTACATATATATTCTTTTTCACACTGGATCTTTCCCATTTCCTTTATCCATTCCTCCCTCTACCAATCAAATTGTGATACCCTATAATTACCAAACCCCCACCTATCCTCATCTCTCTGCTCTCCCCCCTCCCCCCTTTGATCCTCATACTCATTCTACAATAATGGTCTTATACAGTATTTGTCCTAGGAGACTGAGTTAGTTCACTCAGCATAATGCTCTCCAGTCCCTCCCAAGTTAAGCAGTGATTTTCAAAATCACTGCTCCTGCATGTTGTGTAGTTTTCCATCATGTGAATATACCATAATTTCTCAATCCAATAGCTTATGGTTGGACATTTGGGCAGTTTCCATGTTCTTGCAATGGGGAATAGTGCCACTACAAACATTGGTGTACAAGTCTCTGCTTGTGCCTCAGTTCTCATTTTCTCGGAGTATATTCCAAACAATGGAATAGCTGGGTCATATGGAAATTCCAAGTTCAGCTTTCTGAGGAAATGCCAAACTGTCTTTCAGAGTGGTTGTACCATTTTACAATCTCACCAACAGTGCATAAGAGTTCCTATCTTGCCACATCCTCTCCAACATTTATTACTTGCTGTCCTGTTAAACTTTGCCACTGCTACTGGGGTGATATGTTATCTCTTTGTAGGTTTAATTCGCATCTCTCTTATTGCCAGAGATTTTTAGCATTTTTTCATGTGTCTTTTAGTCACCCAAATATTTTCCTCTGTGAAAATTCTTTCCATGTCTTTTGCCCATTTTGTTTTTGTGTGATCCATCTTTTTGTGGAGGCCCTGTAGGATTCTGTAACCTTTTGAAATGAGACCCTCGTCTGAAATGGTGTTGCCGAACATTTGTTTCCAGTCAGTAGTGTTTCTTTAGGTGGTCTGAATTTTGGTCACTTTTAGAACCATTACATCAACTCCTAACAACAAAGGTTAGTGTGGTGGTAAACTCTGTTCATTTGACCTGAAGAGGGAAAGTTGAAGGAAGGTCTAGAGTTTAAGAACATTCTAAAATTTCTAACTATTCAAGAGATTAGAGAAGAAAGGAGTCAGAGAAAATAGGAAGCCCTGATCCTGGGTAGAGATTGTGCTCAGGGAATGGCAGTTTGAGAAATTCTGTCTGAGAGTACAGATGCCTCACTTTGCTGGCCTATCTGTCTTGCTCAGGAATCTGAGAGGATATGAAAAAACAAGTGATTATCCCCAATACATATCACATGTTCCATTTCACATGTTTCCTAGAAAGTGAGGGACCAAGTGAGATACCATCCAAACACAGAACATAAATTTTCTATTAAATATCAATCATAAGTCTAAAGTTTAGTCATATATGGTTATACAAATGGATGAGGAGATGGGTATCTGTGAGGAGGAATGTGGCATCAGGATTGGAGGTAGACTCATCAACAGTGCGTTATTCAGATGGCACAGCTCTGCTTGCTGAAACTGAGGAGGACCTGAAGTACTTGCTGCAGAGGATCAAGGACTACAGCCTTTAATATCGATTGAAGCTCAATATCAAGAAAACAGAGATTCTTACCAATCAGCCAATTGGAAGCATCATGATTGACGGTGAAGAGATTGAGATTGTTAACAGCTTCAGTTTGTTTGGCTGTACAATCAGCACTCTTGTTACCAGCAGCCAGGAAACTAAGAAATGAATTGCACTGGGAAAGTCTGCGGTCAGAAACCTCTCCAAAGTACTGAAGAGCAACAATGTCAGTCTAGAGACTAAGGAGAGCCTGATTCAGTCCATGGTCTTTGCAATTACTTGGTATGCATCAGAAAGCTGGAAAATTACTAGGGATGATAGGAGGATAGTTAATGCCTTTGAGCTGTGGTGCTGGAGAAGAGTATTATTATACCATGGACTGGTAGGAGAACAAACAAGTTTGTCCTAGAGAGGATGAAACCAGGGTGCTCCTTGGAAGCAAGAATTCTGAAGCTTTGTCTGACATACTTTGGACATGTTTCAAGGAGAAAACAGTCAGTCGTTGAAGAGGAATGGCATGCTTGAGAGGGTGGAGGGACAGTGCAAGAGAGGAAGACCCTTCATGAGATGGATTGATTCAGTGACTGGGGTAATGGGAGTAAGTGTGTCAGAGACAATAAGATTGGCACAGGATAGAGCAGAATTTAGGGCTGTTGTACATAGGATTGCTGTGAGTCACAGATGACGCTACAGCACATAACAACAACAAATTTTATTGCCAGAACAATGTTAGTACAGATGTGTGAGAGTATATTTTTACCAAGAGACATATCAGTTTCAAAATCATCCCAGTTTAGTCTAAATCTGCATTATTGCAAACATCACATCTTCACTCACTCATTCATCAAGTCTTCAAGAATACCCACTGTATTCTAAGTCCCATGTTAACAATGAGACAATAGGTCAGTGTCATTGTTTCTGACCTCAAGGCAGTCCTGTGCTTTACCTTATGGTGGTGGTGTTGTGTACTTTCAAGTCGGAACTGACCCATAGCTGATCCCCTTGTGGATTTTTCAGAGGCAGTAAATTCCCTGAGAGTAAGAGGAGAGCATGCATCCTTCTTCCACAGAGCAACTGGTGAATCCAAACCAACACCATGCTTTTGAGATTGCAGCACAGCTCTTTCTGCTAGAGCACCTTTAAAAGAGGGGAAAAATAAATCTAAAATTATGATACTACAGTGCCATCTGACCTACGTGTTATTAACTCTTACAGACACACACACACACACACACACACACACATACAAAACAAACAACACTGACTCAAACAAAAACCTTATGGGGGACACGAACAACTAAAACTGTCTAAGATTCTGTTTATTCATGACCTCACACGTATAGAGGCAATTCTAGAAGAAACATTTACTGCCTAGACCAAGATCCACTTGAGCCTCGAGAATATTCGTTCTGCTCTTTCCTAAGCGTGATAATTTCAAGGAATGAGAAAGATGTCTAATTTTCATCTTTTCTTCTGTTTCCTCCTCCTCCTTTTCTAATCTTTCCTTGCCACTCCTTTGCATGGCTTCAGTTCAAGCAGGACATCTCACAACTTGAAACATGATCCTTACTCTTTCTTCTCAAATGCAGCCATAAAGGCTCTTGGAAAAAAATGTAGCGAGGGAGGGAATAAGCAGGTGACCGAGTCCGGCCTCCACATACTTTATGAGGAGGAATAGTTTCCATCCACAACAACAATGTGAAACTGGTCCCCATGAGGTCACACATGCTTCTATGGTCCCTACATCTACTTCTACCAACTCTTAACACCAACACTGTCCCTTCCAGAGTTTGCTACTCTGTGACCAGACCTGCTAATCCAGTGTAATGACCATCTAGAACTCATGTCACGGGTCATACTCATCGGTATGAGATTTGCTGGAGAAGTTTGGCAAACTCCCAAACTCCTTGCTCTTTAAGTGGCAGCCAACTCACAGCTGACCCTCTATTGTGTTTCAGAGGCTGTAAATCTAATGGGAGAAGATGATTCATCTTTATCCCCTGGAGCCGTTGGTGGATTTGAACCATCAGAGGGGAGAGGCCATTGGGTTAACAGTGAAATAAGTTACAATTCAGGTTGGAAGCAGAATAAAATTCTTAGTCAGGACAGCTTCTCAGGTGTGTTCAAAGGCCCTTTTTTCTTCAGTCTATCAACTTCGGAGCTTTCTTACAAAGCTCTCTTAGGCCTGGCCTTCATGGCTTCCGCCTCCCCCATTATCCAGCGAGTTTGAGTGAAAGATTCCAATTCTGGCTCTGGCTCTGTGGTGCAGCCGCCCTTGTTCAGTTCCATTTCACATTGCTCCCTGGTCCTATGCGGCTTCTGTTGCTGCCAGTCTTGTCTAGGTTCTGGTCTGAGTTGAGCAGGAATCTCTGGTCCAAGGAGACACACATGTGACTCTGATTTTTTTTTGTTGGTGATATGAGATTCTCCTTTTTTATCTCTCAACCCATTTAATTTGGACTTGGCGGGATTGCAAGACTGACCAATACCCTCCCTAGTAGTTTACACACTCTATTTACATCATGTTCTTGCCCCAAGAATGCTATTAACCTCACCCATACATTAGCTTAGGGTCACCCAGACCTGTAGCAAAAGACAAAGCTAGAAAAGTAATTTTAAACAATCAACCTACAACACCACATACTCTTCCTCCTAATCCCTTAAGCAGGCTAACTGGATTAATGTTGTCATTGGAGGGCTCAGTATAAACTCAGACTTCAAGAAACTCTTCTCTGGATGTGATGCCAACAGACAAATAAGCCATGTATGCCAGCCTAACAGTTAGAGGTCATGGAAGACAAAGTAGGGTCAAAGAAAGACTATCAAGGGAAGGATCTGAACAAAAAAGACAGGTAACGTTGACAAGGTCCAATGGTGATTCATTTTATAAGACATATGTATGAAAATGATTGTATGAAACACAATGTGGATGAAGAATAGTGTGAAACACAATGTACACATACTTCATAAGCAAACCAATAAAACAAACAAAAAGGCTATCTAGGGGCATTCTGTTACTACAAAGAAATTCTTTTCCTGACATTAGACACAATGTGGTTTTTCCTAGAAACCATTAGAAATTAGTGCTAGAAACCTACAAACATCAGCTATTATAGCATCAATTGAAGAGTCCCTACATAGTAACCCAACATTCAGTTTCTCCTAAGCACCTGAATTCAACTCTCGCAAAAAGGAATTTAGTCATATGCTAACACCCTCCTCAATCCTTCTGTATCTGTAACTCCATTTTCCTCATTGCCACTGTGCTTTCATATATGTTTGAATTACTACCAGCTAGTGGAGCCAAAGATCCACACACAAGTCCTTGAAGGAATGTGACAGCTTTTCCTCTTGAGTTAGGACTGATTTTGAGAACTAGCAGAGGGTCAGAGAGGATTTTTTACATGTGAAAATGAAGATTTTGGGTAACTACATCTATATTAATATGAAGTCATTGCAAAGAGTGTTCTGTAGCTGAAATATTTTGGTCTTGTTTTGTTAAAAAGTCTATCTATTTTGGTCTTTTTTCATTTAAGTAAACATCGATGCAAAGCTGAGTCTTGATTTTAGTTACTTTGAGACAAAATGAAACGTTCTAGACATAGGATTCATCTCCAGTTTAGGGGACGGTTTGAATGACAACCTTCCAGGAATAGTGTGTGATGTGTCTGTCTAGGCAGGAGTCACATTTCTTTCTTTGCTCACTCTGTTCGCAGACTGTTCTCTTAAGAGAAGTGAATGACACTTTCGCTTGCTGCAGAGGATCAATTGTCCACAGACACAGCTTTCTAGGAAGAAAGCTCCAACCTGTAATTTCTCACTGTTGTCACAGCCCTGTTTCAGCAGGAAGGACGAGGGTCCCTCCATTTTGCCCATTTCATAATTACGTGTTGATGGCACTACACACAGTGGGGTAATCAGCCTCTGTTTCATTGTTTGTTCCAGCGTGACCTGACTTGGAGTCAGGGAAGATGGTTCGCAGAGCCCAGGAGCTGTCGTGTGGGGACACAGCTTGAGCTCAGACACTTCTGAGTCTCCCGCTTGAGCTGACTGACAGCTCAAACACCAGTTAAGTGGCCTGGATATTTTTATGCTGCTCTGCGCTTAAGAGGTGTTACTGTTGTCAGCCTTGTTGTTCAGTCCACACAGCAGTGAGTCTTAATGAGCTTGGATCCCACTTTCTGTTGGAATCTGTCCTTGACACTCCCAGCCTGCTGATGGTATCCCTTCTATGTGTCTCAGGATTCTTCTGTATTTCCCCAATCATAATACGAACCACACATATTGCCTATTTGTAGGTAAAACAATAATTTTAAATGAGATTTTTAAAGCTTTACATTTTTTAATGTACAGTCATCCACTTATTAAATGAATATGTATATACTTATAAATGCCGTGTGTCAGACTTGTGTTGAGGGTTCAATGGTGAACACAACATTCAAACACAATGGAAGTTCTTTTTGTTAAATTTTTTATTAGTTTGCAAGTGAGGAGGACTTGAAGCACTTGTTGTAGAAGATCAAGGAATGCAGCCTTCAGTATGGATGGATTACATCTCAATGTCAAGTGAACAAAGATTCTCACCACTGGACCAATAGGCAGCATCATGATAGTTGGAGAGGAGATTGAAACTGTCAACAACTTCATCTTGCTTGGCAGCCAGGAAATAAGGAGACACATTGCAATGTGAAATCTGCTGTTAGGAACCTGTCCAGATTATTGAGGAGTAATGATGTCATTTGGAGGACTAAGGTGCATCTCATTCAGGCCATAGTCTTTCTAATCACTTACTATACTATGCATCTGCAAGCTGGACAATAAACAAGGATTACAGAAGAAGACTTAATGCCTTTGAGCTGTGGCATTGGTGAAGAGCACGGAACATCCCATAGATGGCCAAGAGAACAAATAGATATATCTTGGACAAGGTGCAGCTGCAGTGCTTTTTGGAGCCAAAAACAATGAGACTGCCTTACATACTTTGGACATGTTGCTAAGAGGGGCTATTCCTTGGAAAGGGATATGATGCTGGGAATAGTGGGGGATTGGTGAAGGAAAGGAAGATTCTCAACTAGGTGGACTGACATGGTGATAGCTGCAATGAACACTTGTCTATTGGGAAGTGTAAAGATGGTACAGGATAGAACAGGGTTCAGATCTTTGTTCATAGAGTCTCTATGAGTCATATTTGATTCAATGACACCTAACAACAGCAACAACAATAACATCACTTTGTCAAATATCATTTGTCCTCCGATTGATGGGCTGATTTTTAGATTCTCGATTCTATTCTGTTCATCTATATGTTTGTTGTTGTGGTAATACCAGGCTGGGTCTTTCCCCTTCCTATTAAATATTGTTGGTGGTGTTGTTTTTAAGTTTTGTCAAGTCGTAGACGACTCATAGTGACCTTATGAACAAAAGACCTGAACACTTGTATAACTTCCATCATTTCTCCAAGTTCATAGAGTTTCCAGAGGCAAGCTATTTTGGAAGTGGATGCCACTTCTGCTTCTAAGCTTGTTTTATTTGGGGAGTGCCACAAAAAAATAAAGATACCACCCAATACAGACACAAAATTCATTTTTCAAGGATATTGAAAGGGAAATTATCCAATTTATTTGGAGAAGAAAGTGATCCCAAATAAACAAAGTACTACTGAAAAACAAAAAATGAAGTGGAAGGCATAGCACTCACGGACTTCAAAACCTACTTACAGTGATAGTAACCAAAGCAGCATGGTTCTGATACAATGACAGGCACATAGACCAATGGAACAGAATCAAGAAACTAATATTCGACAAGGAAATAAAACCTATCGAATGGGGAAATGACAACTTTTTCAAAAAATGGTGCTGCCCACACTGAACTGCTACCTGTAGAAAGCTGAAATAGGATGCACATCTCACACCATACTAAGAAAATAAACTCAAAGTGGATCAGAGACCCAGCAGTAAAGCCCCAAACTATAAAGTTCGTAAAAGACAAACTGGGACCCAGCTTAGGTTGCTTAGTCTACTGTAAGAGACTGCCAAACACAGCCAGAAATACACAGTCTGAAGAGGATAAAATTGATGAGTAGGACATTCTAAAGATTAAATCTCTGTGCTCATCACAAACTTTTCCCAATAGGGTTAAAAGAAAGCCTACCAATGAGGAACAAACATTTGGCAATACCATTTCAAACAAGGGTCTCATAGTAAAGGTTTACAGAATACTCCTGGGCCTCCAGAAGAAAAACACTGATAACCCAATTACAAAATAGGCAAAAGACATGGAACGACTGTTCAAAGGAGAAGATATTTGGAAATTCTTTTTTTCCAATATGTTGTTATTGTTGTTATGTGCCATCGAGTTGCTTGCGACTCATAGCAACCCTATGTACAACAGCCAATTGCACTGTCTCCGATAAACCCATCCCGACTACCCCAGTCACTGAATCAATCCACCTCACAGAGGGCCTTCCCCTCCTGCACTGTCCCTCCACCCTCCCAAGCATGATGTCCTTCTCCAAGGACTGATCTCTCCTTACAACATGTCCAAAGGATGCTAGATGAAGCCTCAGAATCCTTGCCTCCAAGGAGCCACCCAGTTTAACCCTTTCCAGGATGTTTCTGTTTGTTTCCCTAGCAGTCCATGGTACCCTAAATGCTCTTCTCCAGGACCACAGCTCAAAGGCATCAATTATCCTTCTATCCTCCTTAGTCACTGTCCAACTTTCTGATGCATAACACTATATTTTTATTTTATATTGATTTGCATACAAAATTTGTACACATTGTGCTTCATTCATGGGCATTACACTTCACACATTCCTACATTTACACTGTGTTTCAAATGATCACTCATGCACATTGTATTTTATAAAATTAATTATCATTGAGCTATGCCTACTATTACCCCTTCTTTTTAGGTCCTTGTTTATCTTTCCTAATTCGTTTACTCTCACCCTCAAAGCAAAGCTCACCATGCTCTGTATCTTAGTGATTACTTTCTCTTCCTCTTTTGGAGTGTTATCAACATCTTATTAGTTATCCCTCTATTTTTACAGTAATGGCCTGTGCAGAACTTGTCCTCATGAGACTGAGTTAGTCCACTCAGCATATCAGCCTCTAGATTCTTCCATGTTGTATAGTATTTTATAAAATCGTTGCTTCTTAGTGCTGCATAGTATTCCATTGCGTGAATGTGCCATAATTTTTCAGTTCCTTCATTTGTTGATGGATATCTGGGATCTTTCAACTTTCTTTCTATTGTGAGTAACCCTGCTATGAAGATAGATGTACAGATCTCTGTTTCTATCTCTGTTTTCCTTGGCGTATATTCCAAGCAGTGCAATAACTGGGTCATACGTGGTTTTCAGCTTTTTGAGGAAACACTGAATTTCCTTCCAGAGTGGTTTTAACATTTTACAATCCCACCAACAGTGAATCAGAGTTCCAATCTCTTCATATCCTCAACAGCATTTATTGCTTGCTGTCCTATTAAACTTTACTACTCCTACTGGTGTAAGGATACCATGCTGTTTTAATTACTACAGCTGTGTAATAGGTTTTGATAGCAGGAAATACATCACCACTTTCATTTTTGTTATTAAGAGCAGCTTTGATTATCCTAGGCCTCATTCCTTTCCAAATGAAACTGGAAATTGCTCTTCCTATCCCCTTAAAGAATGGATTTGGTATCTGTATTGGGATTGCATTGAACTTGAGGATTGCTTTTGGTAGCATTGTCATTTTTGCAATGTTCAATGTTTCTATCCATTAATGGGGAATATTTCCCCATTAGTTAGGTTTCTTACTGTTCTTATAGTAAGGTTTTATAGCTTTCCTTATAAAGATCTTTTGTATTTCTCATTAAATTTATTCGTAAGTGTTTCATCTTGTGTTTGGCTATTGTAAATGGTATTGCTTTTCTAGCCTCCCTCCCCGGATTTCTTTGTTGCTATAGAGAAATCCAACGGATTTTTTGTAAGTTGTTATTATATCCTGCCATTCTACTAAATTGGTCTACTAGATGTAACAATTTTTTTTGGTGCATATTTGGAATTTTCTATGTATATTATTGTGGGATTTGCATATAGTGCCAGTTTCATCACCTTTATGCCAATTTGAATGCCTATTATTTCATTCTCTTCTCTCATTGGCCTACCTTGAACTCCCAATGCAATATTAAATAGGAGGGGTGACAGTGGGAAGCCTTGCCACTCACTTTTCACAAGGGGAATGTCATTAGTCTCTTTCTGTTGAGAATGATGTTGCCTTGTGAGTTTTCCTATATTCTTTTTGCTATGATGAGATTTACCTCTATCCCAATTTTACTGAGTGTTTTAATCAGGAAGTGGTGTTGGATTTTACCAAAGGCTTTTTCTGCATCAATTGCTTTGTTAATATAATGAATGACATTAATTATTTTTTCTTATGTTGAACCATCCCTGCATTTCTGTTATGAATCCCACTTGGTCACGGTGAATTAATTTTTAAATATACTGCTGTATTCTATTGATTAGAATTTTGTTAAGGATTTTTTTTTTCATGTAGGTTCATTAGTCTATAGTAGTCTTTTTTTTTGGTCCTTGACTGATATTTCCTTCTCTTTCTATTTTTTGAAAAAAATGAAAATAGAATTGGTTGTATTTCAGCTTTAAATGTTTGGTATAATTTATCCATGAAGTCATCTGGGCCAGGACATTTTTTAGGGGAAAGTCTTTTTATGACTCACTTAATTTCTTCTTTTGTGATAGGGCTGTTCAAGTGTTCCACTTCTGTCTGTGTTGATTTGGGTAAGGTCTGAGTTTCTTAGAATTTGTACATTGCCTCTAGGTTTTCAAATTTATTAGTCTAGTTTTTCATAATAATGTGATATTGATTTAATTTCAGCTGGTTCTGTTGTGATGTTACCTCTTTAATTTCTCATCTGAGTTATTTGTGTCTTTTTTTTTTCTCTTTTGTTAAATTTGCCAATGGTTTGTCTGTATTATTAACCCTTTAAAGAACCAGATCCTTTTTAAAAATATTTTTGATTGTTTTCCTATTTTTTTATCCCAGTAATTTCAGACCTTATTCTTATGGTTTCCATTTTTTTCCTAGAATCTATAGGATTAGACTCTCTGTATTTTCTAGAGGTACATATGCATATTGACAGAAGCATGCATACGTGATGGAAGACAGATGCCTTGAAGCTCTAGTGGCCTAATGGGTAAGCGTTGAGCTGATAACCCAAAGTCAGACAGTTTGAATCCATCAGCTCCTAGTTTAGAGAAAGATAGGCAATTTACTATCGAGTGTAATTTACAGTCTTTTTTATTTTTATATTTTCCTTTAAAAATTTAATTTTACATTGGTTTGCTTGCAAAGTTCGTATACATTGTATTTCATACAATCATTCCATTCATTGTGTTTTATAAAATTAATCACCACCAAACTATGCTTACCATTACCTTGTCTTTTCAGATCCCCACAGAATCTTTCCCATTTCCTTTACACCCTCCCTTTACCCACCAAACTGTGTGACCCTATGATTTCCCCCCTGCCCATCCTTATCTCTTCAATTTATAGTCTTTGAAAGTTGAGTGGAAGGTCAACTTTGAGTTGATTCTGATTTGATGGCAATGAGTAATTGAGTATATGTATTGATGTTCTGATTTGTGTATTTTTGCTTAAATGAGATCACATTATATATATTATTCTATAAATTCTTCATCATTTGTTTATATGATTCCTAAATTAAACAGAAAATATATTTTTTTTCTATTGTTATTTCAACTTTAGCCCTTGGTCTGACATTGGTGGTGTTGGGCAACTATTTGTTGGATGACTGCATTTAAAGTGCATTGTTATTTTTAATAAAATTCCAAAGTTATAAATTATTTATAATTCAGAGTATGCTTAAATTTATTAATGTTATAATAGTCTTCTTCATTTACATTGTGATTCCTCATGTGTGAGAAAAAGGAACAATTTCAGGTAGTACCTGGATTATTGCACAAGGATAATTTGCAAATATGAGTCACCTGTTGGGTAGATTTATAGATAAGGCAGACTGACAATTGGTCATTCTTGGGGAACAAGCCAGCATACATAGCATGATAAGCTCTTTGCTGAAGCACAAGTAAATAAGCAATCTTCCTCCTGTAGCCCATGTTGCATTTTGTGGCTTAACTGTATCTTAGTTACTGAGTGCTTCCATAACACAAATACCACAAGTAGGTGGTTTAAAGGACAGGAGTTCATTTTCTCACAGCACTGGAGGCTTAAAGTCTAAATCAGGGTCTTGACTGTGCTGATTTCTTCTTCGGATGTGCCTTGGTTCCTTCTCCACCTTCATGTGGCATCTGTCTTCCCTCATAGAAATATGCTTCTGTCTAATCTGCTCTTTTTATAACTCAGAAGTGTGTAGAGTTAGAACCCATCCTACCAGCATATGATGTAATTAGCATAAAAAAAGAAAACTCTATTTCCAGATGGGATTACATCATAGGTATAAGGGTTAGGATTCAACACATTTTTGAGGGGCATTTAATAAATATCCTTCTACTTTTGGCTCTCTAAAAATCATGCCCTTCTTATATGTAAAACACATTCACCACATTACTTCTTCCCAAGAATCTTACCTCATACCAGCATAAATAAACTCTAAGTCAAAACCTTATCTAGTGAATTGTCTAAATCAAGCATGAGTGAGACTTGGAGTGTGTTGTATACTTGGGAAAAATTCCTTTCCTTCTGTGTACCTATAAAACCTATAATCCGAGTATTCTTCTTTCAAAGGACAATTGCCACACAAAACAGTGTAGACTTTCCCAAATGGGAGAAATTGGAGGGGCGGGGGAAGGGGTCACAAATACAAGCAAACTTAAATACAGGAAAGCTTTGTAGACTCTAGAGTTCAAACCCATGGCCAACAAAACATGTAGATCTACCCTTCGTGGTCAATCTCATTACTGTTTTACAATTTCACTTTTATTGAGGACTATTATGTCATAGTATGAAACATGAATATATTTTCAGGCATCTATGATTTAACTGGAACCAATTTTCTTCTAAGCTGGGTGTATCTTTTTATGTGTATCCTCTTATCAAAGATATACTTTTCTACTATTTTGAAGTTAAATTTTTTGTTGGGTATTGAGAAAAATGCCTTAGAAGGAGGACAGATTTGTTTTATTTTATTTTCGAACATTTCCCTTTCGTACCTCAAATCCTATTCATCTGATCTTGGCAAAGCATCAAGTGCAAGTAGAGCAGATGCTTTGCCAGGTGAGTTTAGTTATGTGGGCACCCAGGGACCCAGTTGCTACGGCCTTTACTGAATTTAGTGGGAGGGAAAAATGTGTGCATTCTCCATCATCTGGTCCACACTTGCTTTTGATTGTTGTCTTTCCAGTCCCTTTTTAGGTTTAAAGCAGATAATACATCTCAGAAGGATAAGGCTGATTCAAAGCAGATTCTTCCTTTTCATACAGGACCTCAAGTGGGATTGTGGTCACCTGAAGAAGGCAATTTCTCCTCTGTTCTTTTTTTCCCTCAAGAATGAACACTCCAATTTGGTTGCAATATAAGGTGATTGTTGTTATTAGGTGCCATTGA
>NW_006399779.1:23042639-23105870 GCF_000299155.1 Elephantulus edwardii | reverse complement strand
AGCTGGTCGTCTTCTATCAGTCACATATTGTTTCTCTGTTTTCAGGGCAATTCCTTGAAGAGCTGAGTAAGTTGTCTTCTTCTAATATGATAAAAAGCCAGAAAAGGGAGACAAGGAGGGTTATCAAAGGGTCCAAAATGGAAAGGAAGTCCTAGTAAATGTGGATATCAAGGGAAGATCTCTCCTTTGAGGTAGAACCAGTTGCCAGAGGCTAGAGTAGAAGGAACTGGGAAGGAAACTGGGCTTCCGCACCTTCAACACAAATCCCATTCGCTATTAGCTGCATCCTTTCCCATTGTCAGTCACAATACCTGCCCTGAGCCTCCTCTCCTGACCAAGCCACATAGACATAGACAAGATGATTCTAGAGGTATTTCCTCTTCCCTAGTTCAATATATTTATGATTACACAATGAAATCCCTAGTATAGTCTCAATGGGCTGAGAAAGTGCCTCAGCTTGTTCTGACAGACCCCCCTTGAGGTAGAGCTTGCAGCCGTGGTTGAGAACTGTCACCTGCTATTATGACCACTGCTCCTTGCACTAAATACTCATTACTCTCCCCACTGTGCTACCCAAACTTGAGTATATATACCAGTTACCTAAGAATCTTATTAAAAAGGGTGAGTCTGTTTTGCCAAGTCTAAGCTGGGGCAGAGTATCCTATGTTTCTGGCAAGGTTCATGTGATGCTCACGCCACTGCTCGCTGGGCCATAGCTTGGGGAGTAAAACCTCTAGAGCATGTTGCTATGCTTATTGCTGAGAGCTATGTACATTGTTATAGAGCTATGCGTGGTACTAGGCGTAGTACCAATGGCAGAATATCTGAACCACTAGATCTGGAGTTGAGATTTTCTAACAAGTTTTTAAGTGATGACGGTAGTCTCAATTTGTCGTTATTAGGTACTTTGGAGTTAATAGCAACCCTCTGAACAGCAGGGTGGAACTTTGCACTGTATTGTGCCATCCTCACAATCTCCATCAGGCTAAAGCCCATTGCTGCCATCACTGGTCACTGAGTCAGTGAACTCCTTGAAGAGCTTCCTTTCTTTAGCTGACCCTTTGTCTCTCCCATCATGATGTCTTTTTCCAAGGATTGACCTTCTCTTGACAATATGCCCAAGGTGGGTGAGGCAAAGTCTCACCATCCTTGAATCCCAGAACTCTTACTTGTGCTCATGCCAAATCCGTACATAGACTTCTCAGTTTGGGCCACACATTTTGAGAGCTACTACTCCAAGGCCATGACTCTCAATCCTCCATTCACATTCAAACTATTAAAGAAGCTTTGGGGGTAAAAATATGCTAAGTGTATCCCAACTTCCGTCAAAGCCCTCTCCCCCAAAAGTCTGATTTAATTGCTCTGCCATGGAGCCCGATACCGGTATGTTTAAAAAGGTCTCCAGGTGATTTTAATGTGCAGTCTCTGTAGTGAAAGCCTAGAGAATTTAATTGCCCAAGCAAATCTTTATTCAACCAGTTCAGGAATTGGCTGCACAAGATCAAGTTCCTGCCTGTGGGTCTAGGTCTAATCAGTTGCAGTCAGGAGGAATTTATATAAGGTTAACTGAAGCCTCTTAGGCTGCAAAATCTGTGAGTGGGCTTTTTACTCTTACAGGAATCTGCAACTGGAAGGTGGCTGATTATTTTTTTTTTTTTTTAGTTCATTGAGGATGACAGTATCTAACTCAGGGGTTCTTAGGAGGAGGCGTGATACAGAGTAGACACTGAAAAAATCAGCACTATTTGAAAGAATTCTTCCTGAGGAGTTGCAGTGGTTGTTACTCTCTAGTGAAATCTTGGCACCACTAATGTTTTTTAGTGGTATTGGAAGCAAAACAATTATTCACATTGTCTGATGCCCTCATCTGAGCACGGACTTAATTCTGCTACTAGTTTGTGGACTTCTTGGTTTTAGGCATCAAATAGGATTCATTTAAGCAACTTAAACACATTGGTGGCTCAATAAGCATCAAGTATATGGAAATGGTAGATGAACAAAAGAAAAACACAGACAGTGCCAGATGGCCACTAACTCTTCAGTCCATCTTTTATTCCCCCTGATTTCCCACTTTGGTGGCTCAATGCTTAGCACTTGGTCATGCTGGAGGAAAGAATGAAGGACACAGATAATTTCAGAAAAAGCAGCATGCACAAGTTGCTGACGGTGTATTACAAATGCAGATTCAACCTCTACATCAGCCTCAAGAGGGGAGAGAGCATTCTTTGGGGTTCACTTGTAGGCCCACAATTTCTTCCTAGAGTATGCTCAACATTTCAACAATCACTCTTAGAACCAAGAAAGTCTCTCTAAGCAATCAAATGCAACCACCCCATTTTTATAAGAGTAGTGAAATTCAGAGAATGAAGAAGTAGTTATCCCTGGGGGATGCATTACAATACGATTAAGACTCCAGATATTTAATATTACAATAGAACCAACTTTATAGTTACTGGGTACAAAACCTGTCATTTCTTTTGCTTTCTCCTTCTTTCACAACTAGGAAGCTGTGCAAGGCAGTATAATAGTAAATTTTACATGTGCCAGGAACCATGCTAAGCACTTTTAATGTACTGTAATATTTTATTGTCGTAATAACCTTAACAATGGATACTTTTATTAATCCCAGTTCATGAATAAGCAGAGCAAATCTAAGAGGAGCTAAGATGATAAGAAATGGCAAAGTCCAAGATAGCTCGTTTTACGTTGCAGGATCCATGCCATAATGATTGCATGTTCTTAAGCTTTGAAAGAAACTATTTAGAGCACAACCTGCAAGCGAAGCTGCTGTTGTTAGCTGCTGTCAAGTCAAGCATGACTCAGAACAATCCCATGAACAACAGATCTGAACTCTGTCCTTTCCTGTACCATCCTCATCATCTCTGACACACTTCAGTCCATTGTTGCAGTGACTGTGTCAATTCATCTTGTTGAGGGTCTTCCTCTCTTTTGCTGATCCTTCATGCTTCTAGCATGATGTCCCTTTCCAAGGAAAACCCCCTATTAACTACATGTTTAGTTATGTGAGATGAAACTTTGTCATCTTTGCCTTCAAAGAGCCTTCTGACTGCACTTTCTCCAAGAGATATCTTTTTGTTCTTTTGGCAGTTCATGTGGTATTGAGTACTCTAATCCAACACCAAAGCCAAAGGTGTTATTTCTTCTTTTATCCTTAGTTGTTGTCCAGCTTCTAGATTGAAAGGACCGTGGCTGGGATCAGGAGCACCTTAGTCTTCAAACTGACACCATTGCTCCTCAAGTACTTTGGAGAGGTCCCTGACAGCAGACTTTCCCATTGAGACACATCTTTGAACCTTTGGATTTATTGACTGCTGGTGCCAAGAGTTTTGACTGTGGATCCAAGTAAGATGAAATTGTTGACAATTTTAATCTTTTCTCACTCAATTACGATGTTGCTTATCAGCCCAGTGGTGAAGATTTTGATCTTCTTGCTCTGGCTAGGTGAGTCTAGATGGCAAGTGAGGCTCGATGTGCAAAATGTGGATAAAATTTGGTATAATAAATAAAATAAAAATACAGACTTTATTACATGTGGATGGAGGAGGATCTGAAATAGCCAGCAGTACCCGAATAACATGAGACCTTGACCATCAGAAAGTGGAAGGGACAGTTCATTGCACACGCTTTCTTTTGTCACGGTTCTCCATCGCTTTGATATTGATGGTTTTGATGTTGTGCTTGGGAAGAGGTAGAAATGAAAAGATGGATCTTGGCGAAAGAATAATTTTGGAGCTCATAAACTACTTCTGGAAACTTCTCTCAGGGTCAGAAATGAAACTTTTTTTTTACTCTCATGGCCTGTTATCATGCCATGGTGCCAGTGATGTTTCTTGGAAGAAAGAATAATATTTCTTCCAACCTACTTTCTTTGTCTTAATTTTTCTTAATTGTTTTCACCCCTGGAGTTAAGAGTGTTCTCATTGACTGTTATATGGTATCATTTCAATTGCATGTCAGAATCCTTACCATTCCGGGGCTCACTTAATAACCAAGGAACTTTGTAGCATCTGTCTTCAGAATAGTGGGAATTTATATGGAAGCTTGCTGCTGGGGAGAAAAAAAAAACAGCTATGGGGGACAGTTCATAGAGTTTTAGAAAGCCTGTTATTTTGGAAGTGGCTAGCCAGTCCTGCCTACGACTCAACAGCACTTAACAACAACAACAACAGCCGGTTCTGCTTCCTCGTCTGTCCTAACCTAGGGTCTCTGCCGCAACCTCTCTGCCGCAACCTGTCTACTCTGGGTGTCCTTTCTGGCATTTGAAACACTGGTTTGAAACATAGTTTGAAGCCACACAGGGAGAGGAGAAGGACTCCATATGTTCCAACATACATAAACTAGTCTTTGCACCTTTGGAGGATGACTTTGGGAATTTAAATAGATCGCGCAAAGTCTTAGACTACCAGCTGGACCTGGAGTCACCAACAGATGTACCCTCATGCCTTTTGGTTCTGGAAGGAGAGCTGGAGGTGGTGTTGACTTCTCTCTGTGATTAGCTGGCTGCCAGGAGAATGTGCAGAAAGGCTTTCCAGCCCCAGGAGCCCGGGAAGCTGCCTTCAATAGCTTTTATAGGCTCTGTGCTTGAGACTTTAATTTATTTGACATTTGGTTGTTGAAGATGATTTATTTTCCCTGGCTTGTTGTCATTATCTCAGGCAGTTGAGAGGAGAAATTTAGAGAGCAGGAGATGGGGAAGCTGCTCTTTAAGTGCAACACACTGACTTTTGATTCCTCAAAGCGTGGTTGCGGGTCAGCATCGGCCTCACCTGGATGTTTATTACAAAGGTGGATGCCGAGGCCCCAGCCCAGGCCCCGCTGGATCAGAATTTGCATTTAACAAGATTCCCCAGATGGTTTGTACACTCATTACGCTTTCAGAAGTGCTGCAGGGCGATGCTGCTTTTTTGTCTTTGAGACGCTCAAGCAGAGCTGTAAGCTACACTGGGCATAAGGATGATTTGTAAGACTCGTGCAATAACACCTTCAGCAAGCTCGGCGCCTGGCAAGGCTTCCCCCTCCTCATTACAGAGACATCAGCGAACAACTGAACAACCCAAGTGCTGCACAACCACCTTATTTAATCTTTGAACCACTCAAGGGGAAACCTGTCCTTATCCCCATTTTATGGATGAGGAAGTGGAGGCATGAGAGAGCAAGGATTTTTTTTTTCTGAGTAGAATTAAAATTGAATGTTTAAATAGGGAAAGCAGGCAGAGGGTAATAGAGCTTGGACTGTAAGGTTGAACATATACTATTTAATTTTAATTTATTAATAAGATAATCATGGGCCTATTATCATCCTTTATAGTTTGTTATTAGGACAAAGCGCAAATAGTATATGTAGACTGCCTAGAAGTGTCTAGGACACAGTAGGGAGTCAACTTTATAGGGAGTTCTGTTCTGTATTATATGGTAGCTTGGAGTCAAAATCAGTTTGACGGGGATGCTTTTGGTTTTTTTCCTGAGTGAGCAGGGTGAGGGGAGTTTGGTTGTGGGTTGGGTTTGGTTTTTTGTTTTTTTTTTAACAACCAGTGACAGTGAGTATATTTTCATGTGCTTGCTAGCCATTTCAATATAGCCTCTTTAGTGAACTATCTTTTCAAGTCCTCTGTCCGTTGTTTCCACTGAGCTACTGTTCTTGTTTTTGTTAAGTTGTAGTCTTTGTATGCTTTGCAGTCAATGTGTATAAATTGGATTGCCAAGTTGGAAATTTTCCCCAGGCCCAATTTGTTTATTCACTTTATATGAATCTTTGTTGTTGTTGTGTACCATCAGGTGTTGTTGTTGTATACCATCAGACTGGAACTGACCTACAGCTGACCCTCCAGCAGGTTTTCAGAGGTATTTTATCACACAGGACGAGAGATTGCCCATCCTTCTTCCATAGAGCAGCTGGTGAATTCAAACCATGTGCCTTTTGAAGTGCAGAGCAGCTTCTTGACACTTGGTAACCAGAGCTCCTGCCTCAGAAAACCTGCTGAATTGGTCAGCTAGGAATCACTTCCAAAATCAATGGTGTGCAGTGACCACAACATATGACTCTTTAATACAGTAGTAGAATTCTTATATGCTGAAGGCTACATATTTAAGAAATAATACTAATAGTATAGTAGTAATAAACAGCCAGAGACGTTCCTGGAATTCTCCTTGGAGAACTCACAGGCTAGGGGGGGTGATAGGGTAGATGTTGACTAAAATGTCATCTCCATCAGATAAAGCGTTGCATCCATGGCAACTAATGAGACTGGAAACAGGCTGGGAAAACTCAACTGGCAGCAGGTCAGGTAGCAAAACGACAGAAATGGTGTTCTTTAAATGCTCTCCTGCCAATCATTAGCTAAACTTGGCATTCAAACTGCCCCAGGCGAGAGGTGATCAGAGTGGATCTCTGTGGCTAATTTCCTCACAGAACTGGGACACGTTGTGACAATCTCAACTGTAACCTTGCAGGCCTTCTGTGAGTGGGCTGGCATGCCATGACATTTTTCTTATCTTGTGAATTGGCAAAGTTGCTCCTAGGAAATCTTGTTAGTTGCAGCCTGGTACCTTTCTTGCCTTTCAGCACCCCCCCCCCCCCCGCTCTGGTTGCCTGTCTCATGCCTCTCACAACATCTCTCTTTCTCTTTCTTTATGAACTTTTCTCCCATTTGATTATTGATGTAAGAACTTTGGCTGATATATTCCTTAAATCATAATTTATTACCTTTGAAAGTATTTACATTTTGCTGTTATTGTTAGAAGCCCTGGTGGCATAGTGGGCTAGGTGTTGGGATGTTAACCCAAAGGTTAGTGGTTTGAATCCACTAGTTGCTAACAGGAGAAAGAAGAAGCAATCTGTTCCTGTTAAGAGCTACAGGCCATGCACCCTGGTTGGGCGTTCTATTCCGTACGTCTTAGAGGAGATGCAAGCAGGGTGCTCCTTAGAAGAGAGGCTAGTGAGACTTCATCTAACAGACTCTGGGCATGCTGTTAGGAGTGGTTGGTCCTTGGAAAAGGACATCGTGCTTGGAAAGGTCAGCAAAGGAGAGGAAGACCCTCAATGAGATGGATTGAAGCAATGACTTATGATGATGCTACAGAGGGTCGAGGACTGCAGTCTTCAATATGGATTGAAACTCAATGTCTAGAAAACAAAGATTCTCACCACTGGGCCGATTGGCAGCATCATGATAGATGATGAAGAGAGATTGAAATTGTAAACAGCTTTGGTTTGCTTGGCTCCACAGTCAACACTCTTGGTACCAGCAACCAGGAAATAAAAAGACAAATTGCATTGGGGATGTCTGTTGTCAGAGACATCTGCAGGGTACTGAAGAGCAACAATGTCAGTCTGGAGACTAAGGTGCACCTGATCCAGGACATAGTCTTTGCAATTACTTGCTATGTATCAGAAAGCTGAATAATGACTAGGGATGACAGAAGGAGAATTGGTGCCTTTGAGCTGTGGAGAAGAGTATTGAATATACCGTGGACTGCTAGCCGAACAAACAGGTTTGTCCTAGAGAGGGTGGGACCAGGGTGCTCCTTGGAGGCAAGGATTCTGAAGCTGGGTCTGACATATTTTGGACATGTTGCAAGGAGGGACCAGTGCTTGGAGAGGGATGTCATGCTTGGGAGCGTGGAGGGACAGTGTAAGAGAGAAAGACCCTGGATGAGATGAATTGATTCAGTGATTGGGATAATTAGCATAGGTGTGTCGGAGACAGTAAGATTGGCATAGGAGAGAGCAGGGTTTAGGGCTGCTGTACACAGGATCACTATGAGTCACAGGTGACTCAACAACATATAACATATAGCAACAACATGACGATGGGGAAGGCACAGGATAGGGCAGAGTTCAGAGTTCATAGGGTCACTGTGAGTCATAATCTACTTGATGACACCTATCATCAACAACAATAACAATAATTCTGTCTAATGGAGTTGCTATGCATGAGACTTAACTCCAGTGCAGTAAGTTTAATTTTTGATATGTTGCTCCTGGGTGCCATCAAGTCAGTTCCAACTCAGCACGTCTATCTAAATGATAGAGCAGAAATGCCACGTAGTGTTTTCTTGACTATAATCTTCATAGAAGAAAGTCCCTGCGGGTTTGAACCACCAACCTTTTATTTAATAGCCAAATGCTTAACTACTGCATATTTCTTTGCTTGTTAAAGATTTCTAAAGACCAAAACCTATGTAGTGAGCAGAGTACAATCTGAGGATCTCCCGGTACAAGCGGCACCAACGTTCCCAAATCAAACCGGTATTTTTAGCACTGGACAAAGAACCATCATCTGCCAAGTATTATTTTGCTTGACTTCAGAACTTTGTGTCTTGACCTGGTGAAAAGTGGCCGTGTGAACTGCTTTCCTGCTTTTGACTTTAAAAGCTCTTGACTTTTCATTTGCTTTCTGCTCAGGTTAGCCTGTCAGTATGGCTCCCACAGGCTCGACACAGCTGCAAATTTGGGTTTGAAGACAAAAGGATTACCAAATTCAGTGTAAGCGAAGCAGCTGGTGCATGGGCCTCTAGCTACATGTTTGTTTGTTTTTTAATAAAGTATTTTTTTGTTTATTTTTATTGTTGTATGAGTGAGAGTTTACAAAACATGACAATTTTTCATTCAATAATTCACACACATTTTCTTTTATAACATTAATTACAATACCCACAACGTAATTGCTGTCTCCCTACTTCCTCCAGTAATTCTGATTTCTATTAATGACTCTATGCAACTATATCTTGTTTTAAATCCAAACATGCTGCCCTCAAGTTATTCCTTACTCATGGTGAGCCTTCTTGGATTTTCCAAGGCTTCAATCCCAAAGTCAGGAGCCTGCTGATCGCTGGTTAGTTAGAACTTAGACTATTTGGTTAGCAATCAATCATCTAACACAGTATGCTACCAGGGTTCCTTACATCTTGCTTTAGGATGTCTAGTTATATAGGGAGTTTTAATGGCTTAGTGGTAAGGAGTTACGCTGTCAAGTCAAAGACATGAGGTTCAAATCCACCAGGTGCTCAGTGTGAGCAGAATGGGCTATCTGTCTCCTCCCGTGTGATTAACTGTCTCTGAAAACCCACTGGAGGGTCAACTATGGGTCGGTTTTGACCTGATAGTATACAACAACAACAACAACAAAAAGAACAATTACAGCTGTAGGGAACTCTGATGGCCTAGTAGGTAAGGAGTTGCACTGTCAACTCAAAGATCTTTATCTCCCAGCTTCTCTGCTGGGGAAAAGAAGGCATTTTCCTCAAATGCAATTCACAACCTCTAAAAACCTGCTGGAGGGTTTCAAGTCAGTGGCAGGGAGTTGTTGTTTACTGAACTATAGCAATAGGGAGCTTTGGTGGCTGAACCCATAGGAAGTTGAGCTGCTAACTCAAAAGCTGTACCTTCTGACAGTTCAAATCCGCCAGGAGCTCCATGACAGAAAGATGGACAATCTCCTCCCATGTGATTTACAACCTGAGAAACCCAACAGAAGGGCAGTTCTGGGTTAGTTGAGAGAGAGAGAGAATATTTAAAGCTACTCTAACCATTCATAAGTATACTTCTGTATTTTTAATCAGATGCAAGTCTCCTAAGTCTTCTCTTTGCTTTTTTTACTGTATGATGTTTGGACTTGGAGGTAATCTATGATAATAAACAAATTCCAATTCTGATCTCCTGTAGACATTAAAAAAGGAGATTCCTGGGCCCTGCCCCAGTCCTACTGAATCCAATTCTTTGGTTCTTGGAATCCAGGAATCTGTATTGAAGACAACTGCAGAAACAAAACTCTGTAGGCAATCCTCACACAGTCCATCAGCCAACGGTCCAAGGAACTGCATTTCGGAACCATTCCAACACTTTTTAGCTTATTAATGTTGAAACCTAGGCCTAAGAAAACATTGCCAAGGTCACAGCGGGGCTATAAGCAAATTGCATCCTTGACTAGCTTTATAATTGTCTTTAATCTTTCCTTCACCATAACCACTTAGGAAATGTTGAGTCGATGATGCAGTGAGTGAGAAGGTGCCCAAACATGCTTTTTCCTAACCAACTGAGTGGCAACTTTGCTGGCAACAGGTCTTGTCCTGTTTCATCAGTAATGGCTTTTAGTTTTATAATGCCCCACTGGGCCTACTTTTCATTTAAAATTACTTTCTAATATGGCTAAAGAATGCTTCATTGTTGCTTAATTTCCAAATCAAGTGTGCATACATAATTTATTGATGAAATGTTGTACTCAGAAAATTTTTTTGAAATTGCCCGGTGTAACTTTATTACATTCAGAGCTGAGAATGCTAATTCAACTGATTAGAAAGGGGAGGAGGGAGAAAGAATCTATATATTAATAAACCATTTAGGTGGTAAACACGTTGCCCCTTAAAAACTCCTAATCACTGTTTTTAGTCATTAGATTTAAATTTTAAATGAAACTGTGTCAGTATGCTGGAAAAGTGCAGGCCATGTTTTGTTAACATAATCAGAAAAATGGAGTTCTACCAACCCTCTCCCCATCTGCCAGTCATTGTATTAAATGCTTCTGCAATTTTATTAGAATTCTCTGTCTCTGCAGATACCAGTCAGCTGTGAAATTGAAATTGCAAACAGAAATATTACATTTTCATCCACAGTGGAAACTGAGAAAGTCCATTTTTTTGACAGGCAAAGAAATGACATGACCTTGTCAGCTTGGTCGTTCCTTGCCTCAATCCCAAGGCAGAGTTGGGCTCCTGTCTTGGAAGGGAGGTTGGAAGGGAGGTAGGGGCTGGTGACTCTGCATTTCTGCTGACTTTGCTTAGCAACCTGATCAACAAGTGTCCTCCACGGTTCACAGATGAGGTGCTTCTGAGCTTTTCGGAATGCCACCCATTTTTTTTTTTATTCCCACTGTTCTCTCTTTTTCTAAGTGAATTTAGGCTGTACCAGAGAGAGCTTAGCTCTTGAGCAGGACAGAGATTTCAACAAGATGTAAGCTCTGAAATCTCCAAGTTTTCCTATGGGGAAGGAGGATTAATAGCAGTGACAAATAGTTCTTACGGGGCTGCTGGTGCCTGACTGGGACCTGAAAGGGAAGTGAAGAAGGACAGCTAGATTGCTTTTGTTTCTACCATTCTTTCTTCTCCTTTTCCCCTGAGTATTTCCTGACCCTTGCTGTGGTTTTACTCAAATGTCTCTTTCTTATGGAAGATTGGCTCAGTCAACCTCATCCACTCACCCAGGACAAGGTTATTTACACCTGTTTTGACTGTAGTTACATGATCCACATCCTGGCTTTGCTTGTATAATTATCTGATTGCTTTGATAGGCTGCAGACATTCCGAGGGACATGGATGCCATCTATCTTACTCATTATTATGTCTCTGCGCTTAGAATGGTGTAACCACAAAGGGATTGGGTGGGTAAATATTTGTTAAAAGAACAAACACTTGAATGACAGCTACCTTCAGAAACTATTTAGGTGCAAAAGATCAGGACAACAGGAAGCTCAGAAAGAGAATAAACGAGGTACAGAGTTATGGGATAGAGAGCAGGGAAATTATATTAATTACGTGATTATCCCATAGCAGCAATTATACCAGTTACAAACTCTGAACCCTAGTGGTTCAGTAGAGAGTTGTGCTGCTTAACCCAGAGGCTGAGCCTGTCTGAAGCTTCAAGATTATCAGTGACTCCAATAGAGAAAGATGGGCCCTCTCCTCCTGTGCCATTTATAGCTTCAGAAACTCAATAGAGAGTCAGTTATGAGTTGACTCTGACTTGACAGCAATGAATGAGTGAATGATGACTCTGTCCAAGGATTTGAGATTGTGCTCAAAGGAATGTGTTTGCGAGTGAGAGGGTTATAAATTTTGCAGGGGCAAAAGGTCTAATGTTAGGGATTGAGCTGTGTCCCCTCTAGGTCAGCCTAGAGACTAAGGTGTGTCTAATTCAGGCCATGGTCTTCGCAATTACTTGCTATGCTTCAGAGAGCTGGGCAATGACTAAGGATGACAGAAGATTTGAGTTGTGGTGCTGGAGAAGTCTTGAACCTACCATAACTACCCAAGAAAACAAATAGGTCTGTCTTGGAGAGGGTGAAACCAAGTTTCTCCTTGGAGGCTAGTATTTTGAAGCTCTAACTCACTTTGGGCTCGTGGACAGGAGAGACTGATTCTTGGAGAAGGACATCATGCTCAGAAGGGTGGAGGAACAGCACAGGGAAGAAAGACCCTGGATCAGATGGACTGATACAGTAACTGGGGCAATAAGGGTAGATGTATTGGATTTAGTGAGATTGGCTCAGGATAGGGCAGGCTTCAGAGCTGCTGTACATAGTTTTGCTATGGGTCGCAGGTGCCATCGGGCACATAGCAACAACAACAACCACATACTGGTAGAAGGATGCCTTTTGAGTGATAATCTTGGGAATAGAATTTTTTTTCTTATGTTATTGAGCTAATTATTTACGTAGTATGGATCAGTTCTGAATTATAAAAAGAATAGACACAGAAATAACCACGAAACAGAAGATGAGATGTTATGTAAAGATTACCAAGGAACACTAAACGACAAAAGCTGCATGAGACAAAGCTCTTTCCCCCGGAATTAATATAAAAAGATCTTTTTCTTCTAGCCGGTGGCAGTCTGAATTTAGTCTTCTAGCCTTCTGAACTATGAGAAAAGAAATTTCAGTTCTTTGAAGCAACTCATTTGTGGTAAGAATTAAGCCAACACTGGGAAGCGAAGGCAGAGGTGGAGGTAGAGAGGACCTCTATCTTCATTTTTAACTCTTCTGTGGTTGGGAGGGAAATAATGAGAAGCTTTTTCATCTTTTCTTTCTCCCCCCTCCCCACACACACATTGAGGTGTCCTGGTCCCCTGAGTATTAAATGACTAAATGACCACTTTTAAATTTTGTAAGAGCTCAGCCGATTTGATTGATGTTGTTATACACTGTGGAGTCAGCTCAGAGGAATTCCATGTATAATGAAATGAAACCTTGCACCATCCTTACAATCTGTGCTGTGTTTAGATTGTTGCAGGTTCAGTGTCAAGTCATTGACCCTTTACTTTACAAACCATAATATCTTTCTTCAGGCACTGGCCTCTCCTGACAACATGCCCAAAGTATGTGAGACTTGAGTCTCTCCATTTTTGCCTCCAGGGAACATTCTGGCTTTGCATAGAAGACAGATTTGTTTGTTCTTTTGGCAGTCCATGCAATAGTCAGTATTCTTTGACAACACCACAATTCAAATGCATTCATTCTTCTTCATTGTTCCTTGTTCACTATCCAACTTTCACAAGCATATAAATTAATTGGGGGGAAAAACCCTCAAACAAGGCTTGGGTAGGCACCTTAGTATTTAAAGTGACATCCTTGCTCTGTAGCACTTTAAAGTGGTCCTTGATAGAATCTACATGCAAAATGCAATATGTTGTTTGATTTTTTGACTGCTGTGGTGACTACCATCACGGACTTGGATATGGCCGAGAATGTGAGGATAACACGGGATTGGGTAAGGTTCAGATCTATTGTTCATAGGGTTGCTATGAGTCATAGTTGACTTGACAGTACCCAACAACCACAGCAACAACTTTCGGTTCATCATCATGTATTTTTGGATAGCCACTGTGTTGAGTGCTTTGCATATTTGATCTTGAATCTTAAACCAGTTCTATCACTGTTGGTATGATATATATTTTTTTTAATTTCCATTCATTCATTGTTGCACTTTTCTCCCTGCCCACCCCTACCCCTCCTCAGTTTGTTCTTCTCTTTGAAAAGTAAAAGAAAAATTCTTTCATTGTTGTACAATCCCTCCTGCCAGGTCCACTCCTCTTTGCAGCCTTCATTCTGGACTCCTGTCATGACAATAATACCTAATTATATAATCCTTTTAAACAGTTCTTTCCCTCATCCATTTCAATGCAGTATACATAACTTATCTCGTCTTTCTCTGTCTTCCCTCAACCCGATGTCAATCCCATTTTATAGCAGTGGCACTATGCCGTGTTTGTCCTTTTGTGACTGAGGTATTTCATTCAGCAGAATGTCCTCCAGCATCACCCATTTTGTATAACATTTCATGAGTTCCTTGTTGTTCAATGCAGCGCAGTATTCCTTTGTGTGAATATACCAGAGCTTCTCTATCTATGCATTTCTTGATGGGCACTTAGGTTATTTCCAACTCTTTGCTATTGTGAACAAAGCCGTGATAAACATGGGTGTGCACATATCTGCTTGGGTGGTGGTTATGGTCTCTTTGGGGTATATTCCCAATAGTGGAATTGCTAGGTCAAATGGTATGATTTTTATCTGCTTTTAACAGATTTAGAAACTGAGGCTTTTTGAAGCCCACACACTCATTCAGATTGAAGTGATTCTTTGAATCTCACACTTCTAACCACTCCACTGTGCTGCATCTCTACACTCACCACACTAGATATTTGATAGGTTCTTGATTAATTACTGTGAAGATGGACTTTGAAGTCCCTCCCTAAGAACATGGGCAGAGTATGTGAGACAAAGTCCCCCATCCTTGCTTCTGTGGACCATTCAGGCTGCCCTTCTTATAGGTAGGGCCTTCTGCTAGACGCCCTGAAGGATTTTGGCTGCAAAGGAGACACCTGGGGAGGGATGGGCTCCCTTCATTGATGGGAGAGACTGTGTCTCAGTCTCACCCTAGTTTCCAGGGACCAGGAGCTGGTGTTTACAGGTCTGTCATGTTGGGACATGAGCAGTTAGTTCTGAAGCTCAAACATTTTTTTTTCACTTAAAACGCTGGTCCCTGGAAATTTTATAAAAATGGATAAAATCAACTCCTATGGAGAAATTCCAACATAGAGACCCTCTGCTGGGTAGAGGTGACTGCCCTTCTTCCTCCCATAGAGAGGCTAGTGGATTTGAACTGTCAACCTTTTGGCTAGCATCTGGGCACATTACACACTATATAACCAGGAATCCATTCTAAAGAGGAGTTGTTGTTGTTGTTGTTAGGTGCCATTGAGTGAAGTACAACTCATAGTGACCGTGTGAACAGCTGACCTGCACCCTGCCTAGGGAAATAAATGGAGAAAAGACTGAATTTATCAAGTATTTCATTTTACTTGGGTCCACAACCAACATTTATAGAAGCAGCAGTCAAGGAAGCAAGCGCTATATTGCACTTGAAAAATCTGCTGCAAAGAGTCTCTTTAAGATGTTAAAGAGAAAGGATATCGTTTGAGGACTAAGGTATGACTGATCTTAGCCATAGTATTTTCTGTCACCTCATACACATGTAAAGATTGAATAATGCATAAGGAAAACTAAGGAATTGCAAAATACTTGCAAATGCAAAACACGTGCATTGTAGTGTTGCTGAAGAATATTCAATGGGCTTCTAACAGAATGAACAATTATATCTGGGAATAAGTGCATCCAGAATGTTCCACAGAAGCAAGGATAGTGACACTTTGTTTCACATACTTGGCCATGCCATTAGGCAGGACCAGTCTTTACAGAAAGATAACGTGCTTGGAAAGGTAAAGGATCAAAACAAGCAGTAAGAACTCCATTGAGATGGACTAACATAGGGCCTGCAAAAATGAGCTCAAACATGGCAGCTGGTGTGAACAGTGAATAGCTTCAGGCAGTGTTTTCCTGCTGTAAGTAGCGTCACTGTGACCTGGAACTGACCTGATGGTAGCTCATAGACTATGATAGCAGAGAAACTCACTGTCTCTGAGCCTATGCTGACTCATAGAGACTTTATGGGATAGAGGAGGAATGTCTCTGAGGCTTTTCAAGGCTGTAGGTCTTTATGGAAGCAGATTGCCACATGCTTTGACAGAACAGCTGGTGGTCAAGGTGTTTAACCACCTATCTCTTAGTTGGAAACTGAACACTTAACCAGAGAGACACTGTGGATCTTGTAGCAGCAAAGAAGGAGACATGTAGCACAATTGTTAATGTATTCATTTGTGCCATATACTAACATATCTTTCCATAGTGTGCTGAGAGGGGACCGTGTGTATCATCTTGCTGTAGACTGTCCTACTTGGGGCTCCCAGCCTGCTCTGTGCAACAGGATGCAATCTTTACTCAACTCTACTCTTAACAAGCCAGACAAAAACGGCAAGCAAGTGTATATAGTTGTTCTTAGGTGTCATTGGGCTGACTGTGATTCATGTCAATCCTCTGAACAACATACCTGAATCTTGTCCTCTCCTAACCCATCCTCATCATCTGTGACATGCTTAAGGCCAGTGCTACAGTTAATGTATTAACTAACCCATCTTGTTTGGGATATTCCACTCTCTTTCTGATCTTCCACCTTTCCAAGAAGGATGCCCTTTTCCAAGGACTGATCCCTCCGGACAACAGGCCCAAAATATGTGATACAAAGTTCACTAGCCTGGCCTCTAAGGTTGCACTTTCTATTAGACATACCTGTTTGTTTTTGTTTTTTTTATACACTTTTTTTTTTATTTAATGGAAATTTACAGAGCCTTTGGATTTCCATTCATTCACTGTTGCACTTTTCTCCCTGCTCCCCCTCCCCCCTAGTTTGCTCTTCTCGTTGAAAAGTAAAAGAAAAATTCTTTCATTGTTTTAAAATCTCTCTCCCAAAGTCCACTCCATTATCAAACCTTTCCTTTGGACTCCTGTTATGACGGTAATATCCAATCATATACCCCTTTTAAAAGGCTCTCTCCCTCATCTGTTTGTTCTTTTGACAATCTATGTAATATTTAGTTCCCTTTCCTGACACCACCAATCAAAGGCCTCTATTTCCTTGTCATTCTCATTCATTGTCTAATTCTTAGAGGCATAGGAAATCATTGAAAAAACCATGACTTGGTACAAGTATTCCTCAAATACATGGTGTTGTTGTTGTTGTTGTTGTTATGTGCCATCAAGTTGCTTGTGACTCATAGCGACCCTATATACAAGAGCCCTAAATGCCGTTCTATCCTGTGCCAACCTCGCCATCTCAAACACACTTATTCCTACCACTCCACTCACAGAATCTATCCATCTCATCGAAGTTCTTCTTCTCCTGCACCGTCCCTTAACTCTCCTAAACATTATGTCCCTCTCCAAGGACCAGTCCCTCCTTGCAACATGCCCAAAGCATGTCAGACGAAGCTTCAGAATCCTTGACTTCAAGGAGCATTCTAGCTTCACCCTCTCCAGGACAAACCTGTTTGTTCTCCTAGCAGTCCATGGTATATTCAACACTTGTCTCCAGTACCACAGCTTAAAGGCATCAATTCTCTTTTCTATCATCCCTATTCACTGTCCAACTTTCTGATGCATAGCATGTAACTGTGAAGACTATAGCCTGGATCAGGTGCATTGTCTAAATTTTAGAGGCATAGGAAATAATTGAAAAAACCATGACTTGGTACAACAAGCATTCCTCAAACACATGGTAGCAAAATAAAAGTCATAAAACAGATATCTACAAGTTACTTCTGATTCACCTTCCCTTTAGTAAGTTTCTGTGCATATTTGAAGTTTGATCTTAGTGGTCACATACATTCTTTCCAATTTATTCTCTTAATAATCTCTAATATTTATTGAACATTTTCACTGCACACAAGCTCTGAGTTAACTGAGTTATTACAAAATCATCATTCTTCATAATACTAGTATCTGAATGAGCCAGAAAACAATACAATTTACATGTTGTTGTTGTTGTTGTACACCATTGAGTTGGAGCTGACCCTCCAGTAGGTTTTCAGAGGCAATTAACCACACGAGCATAGATTGCCCATCCTTCTCCCACAGAGTATATTTGAGCTGCGTGTCTTGGGGATTGCAGCACAGCTTCTCATAACCAAGCCGTCAGAACTCCCTCAACCTATGTAAGTCGCTGTTGTTCTATGCCAGGGAGTCGACTACGACTCATAGCGACCCTATGCACAGTAACTGAATCCTGCTCTCTCCTGAGCCAATCTCACTGTCTCTGACACACCTACGTTACATTAATTATCGTGTCAATCTATCCCTTCCAGGGCCTTCCTCTCATGCACTGTCCCTCCACCCTTCCAAGCATGATGTCCTTCTCCAAGAGTGGTCCCTCTCAGCTAGTCTCTAAATCCTTACCTCCAAGGAGCAGCTTGGTTTCACCCTCTCTAGGACAGACTTGTCAGTTCTCTTGGTAGTTCAACACTCTTCTCCAGCATCACAATTCAAAGGTATCAATTCTTCTTCTGTCATCCGTGATCATTGTCCAGCTCTCTGATGCAAGAGATCATGAAGACCATTGCCTGGAGCAGACACACTTTACTCTCTAAACAGGAGGAAACCAAAGTCAATCACAGTTCAGAAGAGTCTGGTAACTTCTCTAAGATTTAATATTAATATATTGTAGCACAAGGCAAGCATCCTAGGTCCACTAGACATCAGATACTAGCTCTGTAATCAACACATCATCTTTCCTCTCTGTACAATGACAAAGAATTGCCTGGACTACATTTATGGGTATTTTCTTTGTCGTCATTTTTCTAGTCCAGCTATGAGATACACAATGGCTGGGAGGTGGATTGATATAGACGGGGACAGTTATTTTTTTTACTGCCAGTACTGCTCTGTATCTAGGACTAGCATCTCCTCAACAAAGTTTATGTACGGCTGAGGGACCCCAGAGGCAATTCAGTCTGCTCAGAGGCCAGTAAGTCTCCAATGGATACAGAATCAGCATCATCTCCGTCTGGTCTCTTCTGTAGAACTAGCAAGGTCCTCGGCTTCACCACTGTTTTCATCCTCTAGGCTATAAGCCTCGTGGCTTACAAAAGCCTCTCTGGCAAAAACTCTGCAGGAGGCACCTGCTATTTTTGAAAACTGCCTTCCCTTGCTGGCGCTGTTCCGGAATTTAATTATGGAGCCGGGATTAATGTAAGGCCATGTTCCATCTGCTACTGTACTTAGTTCCCTTTCCCCTCAAGAGATGGTGCCATTTTCCCACCTCCTTCTTTCCAGCGTCTGTTTGGAGCCAGCCTTGTCGCCAGGCTCGGCTGCTGTCTGGTAGGTGCCTTTGGGCTGGTGCATCACTTGTGATTTCTGCGCAGACTGGCTGCCACCAGCCTCGGGATTTGTATTTTGTCAGAGCCTTCCTTACCCGGCATGCACTCTTTCTTATAAAGTCCACAGCAGACTTGATTATAAGAAAGGTCAGGGTAGACTGGCTTTTGAACGCTGACAAAATGCTGTCATGTCTCCTGATCAAAGTCACCCAGAGATCAGCAGCACGTTTGAGAAGCTGCAAATTGGCCACGTGCATGAGTCCCCTGGAGCGTTCTTGGAAGTCTGTGCACACAGGGGCGACTGGCGCCTCAGAGCTGAAGTGTGTTCGAGGCCTGCCTGTGGTGCTTGTCCTGGCTGCATCCAGCACGGTGGCGGCCTGCTCGGCGGGCGTGCACAAGCCCGAGACACCATGCAACCGGGCATGGCACTCATGGCTTCTTTGATGAGTTTCTGAAAAAGTAGAATCTTGAGAGGTGTGTTTTTTTTCGGGGAGTGGGGTGGGATGGACTCTCTCAGTAGCAGAAAAAGATTTTATTCATTATAAAACCCCGACATGAACACTTTACCTCGCAAATGCATATCCATAATCTGTTGAGGAGGGAGTTCTGGTGGCCTAGTGGTAAAAAGTTGCACTATCAGCTGACAGACGTGAAGTTTTCATCTACCAGCTGCTTTATGGAAGAAAGATGGGCACACTTCTCCAGCGACATTTACTGCCTCTGAAAACCTGCTGGAGGACCAGCTGTGAGTTGGGTCCGATGACACCTAACAACAACAACAACAACAACAACAACAACAACAACAACAATCTGTTGTGCGAGCTCTGTTGCATAGTCTGTAAGGAGATATGCTGTTAATTCAAAGACTGGGCCTCGCTGGTGGTTCAAATCCACCTGCTCTCTGAGGGAGAAAGAAGAACAGTCTTCTCTCACACAATTGACAGCCTCAGAGACCCCTTGGAGGTGCAGCGATGAGTGGGTTCTGACTCTGGAGGAATGAGAAGCTGATAGTAATCTGTCAGACTTCTGAAAGTGCACTCACATACAATGGGAAGCTCTTACTCTGTAGATGAACCACAACCACCAGCACAAGGTGAAAAATGGGCCCCCAAAAGACATTTAAGAAGCTGTGAAACTTATTTCCACAAAAGGTCTTTGCAGATGTGATCAGACTTTAAGGAAGTTAACAAGAGGAGAGCCCAAGGAAATCAGAGCTGAGACACAAATGGAGCTGTGTACACCTATGTTAATGGCAACATTATTCCCAATAGCAAGGAACGGAAAGAACTCAAATGCCCATCAACAAACATATGGAGAGAGAAAGGGTGGTATATTCACACAGTGAAATACTACGCAGCACTAAGGAACAACAAAGGGTTTGTAAAATATGGGATGGCTAAGAGAACATTATGTTGAGTGAAATGATACAGTCACAAAAGGACAGATAGTGCGTAAGATCACTACCATGAAAATGGGAAGATAACCGAACAAGATAGATATAAATGTTCAAAAGGCAAAGGGGAAAGTGGTACAGGGGAAGCAGGGTAGAAAAAGGGGAAGAAGTAACCCACTAGGATAGCACGGGTTAGTGGGCTGAGGGACAGTGAAGGAACGGGAAAGAGGCAATGGAGACTTGAAGAAATGGAGTTATAAAAGGCATATATCAATAGTAATTTATAAAACACAATATGTATAAATTAAATACAAGGGTTATGAATGATTAGGTGCAAAGCAATTAAAAAAAAAAGTGGAGCAGAGGGCCCTGGATTATCTTGGTGGACCCTAAATGTCATTACAACGACGCTGTAGGCATGTGGTTTGAATTCATGGGTGAGAGAAGCCTGGGCAATCTCCTCCCATGAGATTAACTGTCTCTGAAAAGGAGGCTCAGCTATGGGTTGGTTCTGACTGGACAGTACACAGGAAGAGCAATATAAGGAAATAAGAGACAGATAGAAGGGGAAGACAATGCGACCACCAAGGCAGGGATTAGAATCATGTACCCAGAAGAGAAGGAATGCCAGCAGCTTCTGGAAACTAGAAGAGACAGGGAATGGATTCTCCCCCAGGGCCTTGGAGGGGTGTGTCGCCCTGTTGACCCTTTGATTTGGGACCCTGGGCTCCAGAGCAGTGAAGGAATACATTTCTCTAGCAGTTCTAAGTCCCTCAATTCATGGTCACTTGTTACAAAGGTCAGAGAAAGAGGCTGATTATGCCACCTTCAAATGAGTGTTCATCATCCTCTCCTTTCTAGGAAGGTTACATTCTTTGCTGTGTGCAAGTGTTTCACAGCTACCGACTCCAAGGCACGCTCAATTTTAAAAGTCCTTTGCAGCCAGTCTCTGAAGGTAAACATGCTTATTTATGCAGCACACGCCTGTCATTAACTCCCTGCGTTCTAGAACTCACCTGTTCTTTGAGTGGCCACATAGTGGAGTAGTTAAGAAAAAGGTTCTAGAATCAGAATGTTTAATTCTGAATCCCGTCTCCTTTTACATAGTAGTTATGTAATTTTGAGCCAATCGACATAACCACTCTGAGCCTCACTTTCCTTATATATCTTCTTGTTAAGTGCCATCAAGTCAGAACTGACTCATAGCTGATCCTCTGCAGGTTTTTAGAGATGATTGCCATCAGTTGGTGGACTTGAACCACGTGCTTTTGTATTAGCAACACAACTCCTTACCACTAAGCCATGGGAGCTCCCTGGAACTTTACATGGCTTGCTGCAACTGTTAATTTTTTAGAAGTAGATTGCCAGGTCTTTCTTCCAAAGCATCTGTAGGAAGATTTGAACTGTCAATCTTTTGGTTAGTAGTCAAACACTAAAGCATTTATGACATCCAGAGACTTACTACTGTATTGTTATTGCTGTGTACTGGAAAGTCAGAACTGACCCGTAGCTGACCCTCTGGAGGGTTTTCAGAGGCAGCTAATTGCACAGGAGGAGACTGCCCATTTTTCTCCTGTGGAGAAGCTGGTGACCTCAAACTACGGGCCTTCAAGATTGCAGCGCAGCTTCTTGCCTCTAGGTCCCCAGAGCTCCCCACTACTGTGTTGTGGAAGAGGAAATCTAAGTGGAGGAAGGTGGGAAAATATGCTCACTGTTCAGCCAGCTAGTGAACGGCAAACAGGGACCCACAATTTATAAACAAGAGTGTGAAAGTTCTCTGAGGAGAACAATCTCTCTAAATAAAATTCTAAGTTGTTTGTGATTTCGAAAAGATGTATTCTCTGGCTTCCTAGAGATCCCTAGTGTAGTTGATATCCCCTAGCTACCTTTACATTTCTAGTTCCAGATATTTCTCTTCTTTTCTTGTCTCAACTCTTTCAGGGGAGCAGCTATCTCTGTTGGGGATCACTTGGATAATGTATGTATGCCACTCTTCAAACCACTGCTAAGTTAATTTCAATGCATAGTGGCCCTCCAGTGGGGACAACACAGAACTATCCTGTAGGGTTTCCAAGTCTGTAAATCACTGTGGAAGCAGACTGTCTCATTTCTCCTCCATGGGAAAACTGGTTGGTTCAAACCCAAAACCTTTGAGTTAGTTGTGCAATGCTCAACCCAAAGTGCCACTGTGGGGCTTCTGCATAGAGACTCGTGCTTGGTATTTGTTCTTCCTGGTAAAATGCTTGCATGTTGATGCGAGTATTCGGTGTGTAATACCTGGACATTGCTGGAGTTTGAGGAGAATTAAGAAATAGGAAGTTTTTCTCTCCTGTCTCTGACTTTAGATCCAAGTGAGTCTGAAGAACTATCCCTCTGATCCCTGCTAAGCTACCCTACAGCATGACGTTCCAGACCCAGTGGTTCATGTGCTTACTAACACCTCACTTCAGAAAACAACAGGCTTACCCGCCTAATCACAGGCGTGGCAGGATGCTGCTGCAGGGCCAACTTTTTGTTTTTTATCTCATTATAGAAGAGACAAGAATGCATGTTCTTGGCAAGCAGGCTGATTTCCCAAAAAAAGAATCAGAAAGGTCTGTACTGGTAAAATTTCTTTATCTGTAAAATTCAGAAAGTGGAACTAGATAGATTCTAAGTGTCTCTTTGCTCCTTCTTTATCCTCAGTACAATTCAATTAGGAAGGCGTTCCATCTAATTTACCCACATCTACAATGAGTTAGGGCAGAGTTGAGGCTTCTGTCAAGGATTCTTGACCTCCTGGGGAGAGTTTATTTTTACTGAACTTCTATATCTCTATTACAATGGTAGGAGGCAAGTCGGTGGTATTACCCTGAGATGATAAATTCAAAGGTGCAATATAATATTTGTAATGCTTATTGGAAATGCAGTGTTTTGCCCAGAGATAACTTCCGATCATTACAGTGCTGTAAACAACTGTCCACTGGGGAGTGGTGTAATTACTAACTCCAGATGTTAGGGAAAGCTGGTTCCAGAATTCTAGCAACCTGACTCTCTCTGAGCTAGCAGGTATCTTCCGTCTCCCAATTAGATGTGCCCGTTGGACACCTCACATCGTGGTAGTCAAAACAGATACTCCGGATGCTCTGAAATGAATGAGACATGGCTGGCAATCAATCACCCACATCTTCCCAGATTTTCTCTGGTTTCTAGATAGGCTGTAATTATACTTTATGTTCCCAGAAAAAAAAAAGGCAATGTTATGCTCCACACTCCCCTCCTTAGTAACTTACCTACTTTTTTCTTACAAAGAAATAACTGTGATTAAACCCATTGGAACTTTTATCCAACCAGTGGCATCCCTCATGGCTTGCTCCACAGGATATTATCTTGGTAGCTCACTGGAGAATCCTCTCTAGTGGTTGGACTTTACCAGTAACTTGAGGAAGAAAGATGGGCATTCTCCTCCCATGTGATTTAAAAACTCTGAAAACCCATTGGAGGGTCAATTATGACTCGGGTCTGACTCAATGGCAATGGGGACTTTTTGAGATATATCTATGGCACGCTATATGTGTTTTGTAGTCTATAAAGTACAGAGTTGTCACTATTCAAATCTGTGCTGATTACAGATGCAGTGCGATTGTCACTCATCGTATGAATAACGTTGACAAACACATTTGCTACTTTAGAATTACATACCATTTACCTTTACTCAGTCTTTACATAACTGCAGTGCTTTGGCTTTACACACCACTTACCTGTGGACGGCTTTCAGACTGGTCTATCCAGCTTTAACCTCTCTCTTGAATGTTGAATTCAACACTCAATTGCCTACAGTGTTGTATATCACAAACAAATCAGTTGCTATCCAGTCGATTATAATTCATGGGAACCACGTGTCAGAGTAGAAGGGAAATATGTATGCTCTGAAGAGTCATTAGTTTATTTTTCAGGGGGGTGAATCTCTAGGCCTTCTTTCTAAGGCACTTCTGGGTGGACTCAAAATTCCAACCTTCCGGTTTAGCAGCCACAGTTTGTTATGATCCACACAGTCAAACTCTTTTGCATAGTCAATGAAAGACAGACATTCCTCTGGTATTCCCTGCTTTCAGCTAAGATCCATCTAACATTAGCTACAGATATCCCTAGTACCATGACCCCTTCTAAACCCACTTAGACTTCTGGCAGTTCCCTGTTGATGTGTTGTTCCAGTCGTTTTTGGATAATCTTCAGTAGAATCTTGCTTGCATGTGAAATTAATGATACTGTTCTCTAGTTTCCACCCTCTGGTGGGTCACCCTTCTTTGGGATGGAAACAAATATAGATCTCTTCCAGTCAGTTGGCCAGGTGGTTGTTCTCCAGATTTCTTGGCACAACTTGGTGAGCATGTCCAGGGAAACATCTGTTAGCTGAAATATGTCAATTGGTATACCGTCTATTCCTGGGTCCTTATTTTTTGCTAATTCCTTCAAAGCAGCTTGAACTTCTTCCTTCATCACCATAGGCTCTTGCTCATATGTTGTTTAATTAAATTCTTCTGTGTCTGCCAATTCTTTTCGATTCGATGTGTAAGGAGTTAAGAGTCAGAAAATCAAAAGGGCCGAACTTGCTCAGCATTTCTTAAGCTCAAGGAACTGACGAACAAATTCAAACCTCGAGTTGCTATAATCAAGGATGCTTTAGGCAGAATATTAAATGATCCAGGAAGTATTAAAAAAAGATGGAAAGAATATACTGAGTCACTGTATTGAAAAGAATTGGACATGTAGTTAGACAAGGCTTTTCCTTGGAAAGAGAAAGGTCAATGAAAGAGAGGAAGATCTCCAGATAGATGGACTGATAGGGTGATCCAGCAACGGACTCTAGTGTGTCAGAGATGATGAGAATGGCACAAAATAGGGCAGGGTTCAGGACAGCTGTTCATAAGGTCACTATGAGTCAAGAAATACCATCACCTAGCTATAAGCCCTTACCTAGAGATGTGTAGTATGACAGATGAAGCTTCTTGCCTCCGAGGGACACTCTGGCTGCTCTTTCTCCAAAACATATCTGTTCTATTGGCAGTTCATGGGATATTCAGCACTCTTCTCCAGCACAACTGGAAGAAACACATTTTCTTCTGTCATCCTTATTCATCGTCCAGCTCTCTGAGGCAGTAGCAGGCTATTGATAAGAGTATGGTCTGAATTAAGAGTCTTCAAAATGACATCACTGCTCTTCAGCATATGACATGATGCTTATAAGACTTAGTAAACAGTTGCAGAATGAACCATAATGGATATGATTGTTAACTGCATAGAAGTTTAAAAACACTAAATATAATTTCCTAAGGCATTAAGTTCTCTTCATAAAATCAATATCTTTATCTCAAAATTATCTTTGACCACTTCCCCTAATTCCTTCCCATCTATCCATCTTGTTTGATAAGTTTTATTACAGAACCATCTATACATTCAAACCATATTTCATCTATATGTCTGTATCATTGCAATCTAAAATAACTTCATGACTTTGAGCTGTGATGCTGGAGAAGAGTATTGAGAGTACCATGGACTGCTAGGAAAACGAACAGATTCATCCTGAAAAGGGTTAAACCGGGTGGCTCCTTGGAGACAAGGGTTCTTAGGCTCCATCTAACATACTTTGGACATGTTGTGAGGAGAGACCAGTCCTTGGAGAAGGACATCATGCTTGGGAGTGTGGAGGGACAGAGCAGGAGAGGAAGGCCCTCTGTGAGGTGGATTGATTCAGTTACTGGGATAATCGGGATGGGAGTGTCAGAGACAGAGCAATTGGCACAGGGCAGAGCGGAGTTTAGGGCTGTTGTACATAGGGTCGCTATGAATTGCAAGCAACTCGACGGCACATAACAACAACAACAACAATGATGTTATGCTGTGTTCATGCATGTATAATGAACAGTGTTAGGCATATTCTGCAACTTTTATTTTCATTCTAAACATATGTTGGTACTGGCCCCTATTCCTTATTTTCTAAAACTATTGCTGCATACAATTCCCTAGTTGGACATTGCATAATTTTTTCACCCTTTCTTTTACTTATATGGATATTATCCTGTCACTCACAATGTTGTATTTCAAGATGGATCTGGAAATGGCCCTTTTATTTTATACAAATTTATTTACAAAGTTTGAATACATTGTTTTCACAAAAGTTCCTTTCCGTTTTCTTCACCACCCCCATCAAATTGTGCAACCCTATGATTAATAGCCCCCCAACCTCCACCTATCCTCAGTTCTCTGCTTCCACCCCCTCCCCTTGGATCCTCATACTTATTCTAAATGATGATTTTATATAGTATTTGTCCTTACAGCACTGAGTTCACTCAGCATAATCCTCTCCAGGCCCTGCCAAGTTAGATAGTAATTTACAAAAAAATCATTGCTCCTGCATGCTGTGTAGTATTCCATCGTGTGAATGTACCACAACTTCTCAATCCACTTATTTGTGTTTGGGTATCTGGACTGTGGAAATGGTCTTTTTAACTATAAATGTAACCCCATTTTTCCTCGCCTTTTATTTCCAGCATAGTGGATCATATGACTGTCTGATTCAGAATATCCCATGCTAATCCATCTCATCTCATCAATGCCTAGTATCTCAATATTTATGTGTTCCATTTCTTTCTTAACAAATGTCCAGTTTTCCTACATACATGTTTCTTACATTCCTTCCACATTTGTTTAATTCTATCATTTATATGCATTTTTGTTTTGTAACATTAGGTATAGTTGGTTGATTTATTGACATAATCATTTATTATGCCTCATCAAATGCTCGCTATACCTTGTCTTTCTCTTTGCCCTGCCCATCCGTCAGCTAATCTCTGCCTTCTTCTCCTTCTTCTTTGATCCCTGCCAATCTTCCACAATTACTCCTGTGTATAAAGGTTTTAAAACCCTTTTCTTACTCATAGAAATTAGCATTATCTATGATTATGTCTCTGGTGGTGTAGAAGTTGTGCTGTAATCCCAAAGGCCACTGTGGGAGAAGGATGGACAATCTCCTCCCTTGTGATTAGCTGCCTCTGAAAACCCACAGGAAGTTCAGCTATGGGTCAGTTCTGACTCAAGGTACTCAACAGCATGATTATGTCTAGCATTTTCTGTTACTGGTATTCCTACAGCAAATATTTTAGACATCCTTTCTTACATGAAATGTTTATAAGCATATCAAATTCTAACCAATACTCCTAAAGAGTCCTGGTGGTATAATGGCTAAGTTTTGAACTACCCACCAAAGTTTTGTGTTTCAAAACCAATAATCAGTCCCTGTTTACTTGGAAATCTGTCCCTGTAAAGACTATAGCCTAAAAATCAAACAAAACCACTCTATGGAGCAGTTCTGTGTAGTTACATGTGGTCACTAGGGGTTGAGATTGGTTCAATGACACTTAGCAACAGCACTTTCTAAGACAGAAATTCTAATCATTGACAATTTCTATCTAAGACATTTCAGTCCAAGATAAAGATTGTCAATGATTTCATCTTACCTGAATTCATGTGTTGCAATGGGAGTCTTCAGTCAGAAACCTCTCCAAAGTGCTGAATAGCAAGGATGTAAGTTTAAAGAACTAAGGAGCATGTGATCCAAGTCACGGTCTTTTCAAATTCCTTACTATGCATCTGAAAGTTAGACAGTGAATAAAGATAAAAGATGAATCAATGTCCTTCAATTGTGGAGTTAGGAGAGAGTACTAAATTTCTCATGACCTACCAAAAGAACAAACAAATATGTCTTGGAGAAGGTGCACCCAAGGTGCTGGACTGGGAAACTTCATCTCACAACTTGAGGCATGTTGTTACAAGGGTCTGTTCTTTTCTTTTTATTAAATTTTATTAATCTTAATGAACACGAACATTTACAGAGATTTTGGGTTTCCATTCATTCATTGTTACACTATTTTCTCTACCCTCCTCCTCAGTTCATTCCTCTTCCCCCTCGAAAGTCTGTTTTAATTGTCCAATTGCCACAGTGCTTGTCAAAGTCAGTTCTAATTAATCTCCTTTGTCAGTGTGTCCTTTGCCATTCCCTATCACTCCTCCCTGAGAGAGACTTCACCCTGATTCATAAGGAAAAGGGGACGGCGTATTCTCTTAGCTACTTCCTGCTGAAAAGGGACGCTGTAGGTTTCAGGGTGAAGATCTTCTCTCACTACTCTAAAGGGCCCCTTTGGCAATAGGAAACACATAGACTATTGTGGAGATTGATTTTGGAATTTAGATGCACTGCTATCAAGGTCCTCGTGGCTGACAGGACTGACAGGCTCCAGCTCCCAGCTGGAAACAAAGCAGGATGCTTCAATGATTTAGATCTTCCCAGAAAAGCTGTGGGTGAGCATTAACATTACTGGTAAGTATATTCATTTTCTCCTGGACACAAGAGGCTACTATTTGGTCCTAAAAGCCTTCTGAGGTCCTAAACTCTTCTCACTATTTCTTAGTTGTTGGAATTGACGGAAAACCTCATAAGCAGTTCCTTACTTCACCTCTGCCTTGCATGTGGACTTCCGAGTTGTAAAACAACCCAGTTGTAGATGGTATTTGGTCCAGGACTTAAGAACAATAAATGACATAGTTGAGTTTCTACATCTGGTGGTTCCTAACCTTTATACTAGAATAGACAAAGGGGCCTATTCTTGAGAAAAACTATCATGCTTGGAAGAGTAGAGTCAGAGGAAGTGAAGGTCATCAAGGAGATGAATTGACACAGGGACCATGACAATGAGCTTAAGGGTGTTGGAGATGGTGAGGGTGGCACAGCGTAGGGCAGGGTTCAGATTTGTGTTCATAGAGTCGCTGTGAGTTGATTTAAACTCAGCGGTAGTGAGTTTGAACTTAGATTGGTGGTTTTTTTTAGTTTTCATTTTCTTGAGTTTGTATAACCTATACATAGACCTCTTTCTCAGTCTGTAGAGTGTGGATTATTTTTTCCCAAGTCCATTGTTTATTTTAAACTTTATTATGCTTTGTGGTGCAGAAGTTTTTAGTTTTTATCTTATCAGATCATCAATCTTTCCCCTTTTCTCCAAAAGCCTTTTGTCTTCATTGTCTTAGACATGAATGTTTTCCTACCTCAAGGGCACACTGTATTCACTTCTAATTTCTTTTATTATTATGGATTTGTTTTCTTCCCCCCCCCCCTTAGGTCTTTAATGCACCTGAAGCTCCACCTGAAGGTAATCAATCCGAATTACCTAATTTCCACATTCCATTCATCAAGGCATTTCAATTCCCTCACTACTGTAACTGTGGGCACACCTTGTGTTGAATGTAGACATGCTTCTGTGCAGATAGGTTCAAATGATGCCTTTGTCAATCAAGCCACTTTCAATGATGCACAAAGAATGAAAGTGGCTTGTTTTTGATGTGATAAATACCTTGTGAAGTGAACATTCGGATTCTTTTGTGTAGATTGCTTTATCTGTATGCACTGTGGTTGCCTCCCTTTGAATGAAGCTCAGCTGTAAATCTGAATGCTTTTAATAAATGTTTGCTGAGTTGATTTGAATGATTCTATTTCAGGCATCATTAAGATCATTGGCTGTCCTGTGCTTCCATGCCCCCTTTTCTGATCTCTTCTGCTAGATCAAATATCTCATTAATTTTTTTGGGGAAAAAAGGGGTGGGGGGAAGCAGAGGAAAATCAGTTTTAGTGAAGTGATAAAGCATGTGGTTTACCAGTCGCTCATTGTTGTGCCTTCCAGTCAACCAAGACTCTTCGGGACCCTGGGAAGTGGAGATCTTAACCTTGCTATATCCCCTGCCATCCTCACAAGCTCTGACATGTTTGAGCAAAAATCATAGATAACTGTATCTTAGAGTGAATTCTTTTTTTTTTTAAAGAAAAAGAAAGTTCTGTGTCTGTTAATGCATTTCTTTTGCAAAGAGCCCCAAGTCACGCCACCATTTTCTGGGGACAATTAAAGTGAACTTTCTTACTGTGGTCATGGTCCTGGGAGAACACCTTCAAACTAGGACTTCAAAATTCTCTCCTTGCTGATGATTTGTATTTTTACCCCAGTTGTAGTGAATCAGAACCTGCATTTTAACACAAGATCATCAGATCATGGTCTATATAAGAGTCACCTGGGAATCCCTAAGAATCATCTGGGACCCTGGTTAAAATGTAAATTCTCAGCCCTGAGTCAAACTGAAAAGAGCCGACCTTCTGGAGAGAGGCATATAGTTAGTTAACAGGAGCTCTTCCTCAGGTGTTAACCCTTCCTTTGTGGAAAACAGGATCCAGATTTGAAAGAGGACAATGACACCTTGAAAGAAGAGACCACAGAGAAAGGGCTAGAATCTGTTTTCTTTTAAATCTTTAAAACCCAGATTGCCCATTTTCCTCCCAGGGAGCAGCTGATGGATTTGAACCTCTGGAGAAGTGCTGCCTTGAGTTAGTAGAACAATTCTCAAGGGACCAAGCCACCAGAAGACCCTCAATCCGTAAAGAGATTAATCCTAGAATCTCCTCCACAGGTAAGAGTATAACACAGCTCGAACTCAGCATTTAGCACAGTGCCTGACACAATTGTTTCTCAATAAATGTTGACTCTATTCTCTTTATGTAGATCTCTTAAATGGTATCTGATCTCTTTTCTGGTATATGTGTATCCTTTCTTCCTTGATGAATGTTCTTGAGCAAATATGAAGGAGGCTGGTTGAAACGGAAAGTAGAGAGCTTTAATCTAGAAACAAGGCCATTTGAAAATTAGAAATCACAAGGTCCAAAGAGTTGTGAACTAAGTGCTCTCTGGAGGAGACAGTCCAGGGAGTTTTTATAAAGAATCACAAGGAACTTTAATACAAACAAATTCTATGATTGGTTAAAATTTTGTTATTTGGGTAAGGATCTATTTGATTTCTTGGACAATACAAAGAATTTCAGTGAGGATTCAGTAATTGGTTAACATTTAGGTGGTGATTGTTGTTTGCCATCCAGCCAGAACCAAGTCATAGCTGCCTCCAGTGGGTTTTCAGAGGCAGTGAAACACGGGGAGGACACATTACTCATCGTTCTCCTGCTTAATAGCGGGTGGATTTGAACCTCATGTCTTTGAAATTGTAGTAATTTCTTGCCACTAAACCACCAGAGTTTTTGGGTTGGTGTTTTCTATTTTTTGTTTGTTTTTGGTTTTTGCTTCTGGAAATTCTATGAATAGTGCTCAGGGCTTTCGATCACAGGGTCACTATGAGTCTTCTATGACTCGACGGCACCTAACAACAATAACAATGACAACATAGAGAGAGCTATGTTGGCCTAGTGGACAGGAAGTTATGCTACCAAGCCCAAGGTGGGTGATTTTAATCTGTGGCCCTCAGGCCTCTTTCAAATTGTTTTTTTTTTTGTTTTTTGTTTTTTTTTTTTTTGTCAAACATTCTTCTAAGTGGTATATCACTGGTTTGTGCATTGCTGTACAGAGGTAACTCGTGGTTGCTGTGATGCTGAACACTGACTGTGACACTGATATACCAAATGTGATAATGGTTACCAATGGTGGATAGTGTTTAGTGGAGCTCTGCGATTAAAACAAGCTTGGAAGCAGGAGTGGCATCTGCTTCTTAAATGGCTTGTCTCCGAAAACTCTATGAACAGTGAGTGCTCAGGACTCGATGACACCTAACAACAACAATGGCTATAAAACTGAAAGTATCTGGCCTTGAAATAATCATGAGACCTTTCCTAAGCGACCTCAGAGATGATCTGTGTAATTTTAAGGTTTACCTTAAGTATCTTTTAAGAATTGTTTTGGACTTGGTGTCCTGAAGAGGAGATCAGTATTTTTAAGCAAGCAGAACCAGGAAGCAAACACTAACACACTCGAAAATTGTTTAAGTCAACTCTTACTCAGGGTAACCCTACAGTCAGATGGATAGAAACCTTGCCCAAGCCGGTGCCAGCCTCACATCCTCAGCTGTGCTTAAACAGTGCTGCAGTCACTGTGTCAGTCTTGTCTCATTAGAATCTCCACTCTTCTCCTTTCCTGACCTTTCACCTTTCCAAACAAGACTGGTTGGCCATCAAACCAACAGAGGGAAGCTGAACTGAGAGAGAGGCTAGTTGGCGATGTGTGAGCCCTGGGTTTAAGCAGACCTCAAGTAAGAGACCTCTGGACTTCTTTCTAAGAGGAAATGTGCATTTCCTTTTTGGTTTAAATAAATCTGAGTGGAGTTTTTGTTAAAACTATATTTTAAAGGCTCTATTTCACAGGAGAGTTCAGGCAGATTGATTTGAACCCATTTTAACTGCATCCTTATGCAAACTCCTTGGCAAATGGGAGCCTTGGTCTGTCCTCTGTTTCATCAACGTGGCTGCTGTGCTCCCTGGGGGTTGGTTGGGAAAGAGGGTTAAATGCGACTGGACTCTTGCGGCTCTGTAATATTGCTTTTTTGAAAACTTAGAACCTTAAGAATCCTGTTTGGTGAGAAAAATCACAAAAGTAGAAACGGCAGGGATTTTCTCAAAGCATAGTGCTGTGCAGTTTCCAATTAATTCACTTCCTACCCACCCACTGTCCGTTTGGAAATACTTTTATTAACATATGACACTCCGGGGATTCTTGGAGGTATCTGAGCTTGAAAGTAATTTATAAGAAAAGGGAAAAAAATAAAAGGGATAAGGGATAAGTAGGAGACCCTCCATACAAAAATATCTATTTCCCCCCGTAATTTTAAGTACCCTCACAGTAGGTTAGCTTGAGACACTCAGGCTGTGCATTTCAGAAGGCAGGTGTCTTTACACTGAAGGCTCAGAAGTTGGATCCTTCCCAAGTCCCTGTGGTACACCATAGGAATCTCAAACTTCTGAAAAAAATGGAAATTGAGACTTGAAGCAGCTCCCAAGAATCGATGTTGAGTTTGAAGCAACTGGGTCTAATGATAGGGGCTTTTGTGGTAACAGGTATTGAAATGAAAAACTAAACTCATTGCCCTTGAGTTAACTCTAGCTTATGTTGTTGTTGTTGTTGTGTTACCGTAGAGTTGGAACTGACCCCTAGCTGACCCTCTTGGGTTAATTGCTTGGGAGGAGATTGCCCATCATTCCCTTGTGGAGCAGCTGGTGGCCTCAAACCATATGCCTTTGAGTTTGTAGCACAGCTTCTTGCTGTGACTTCAACTTATAGGACAGAGTGGAACTGTCCTGAAGGGTTTCTGAGACTGTAAATCTTCATGGAAGCTGATTGTTACGTCTCTCTCCCATAGAATGGCTGGTAGGTTGGGACCTGCTTGTAGCTGAGCTCTTGACCGGGACCCGTACGAGACCCTGAAGACTCTGGAAATTATCTATTCCATTCTGCACCCTGGTCTTTGGGGCTGCATGATGGCTTCTTATTGTCGCATGTGCAACGTGTTTATAAACTTGCACGTGTATGAGAAGCTTTGTTGATAATCATGTATTATGTCCTGGGCTGTTAACCAAAAGGTCAGGGGTCCACATCCACCAGCTGTTCTGCTGGATAAAGACGGGCAGGCTCCTCCCATCATGATTTACAGTCTTGCTAACCCAGTGGAGGGTTGACATGAGTCAAAATTGACATGAAGGCAAAGGGTTTATACATGTGAGAGAATATAAGTAAGGAGGAAATTTCCCTGACTTCACTTTGCCGAGCTGTCTAGACAGGAGTAATAATCTCCTCTTAATTCCCTTAATATTCTTTGAACACTATATTATTATATTGTAATTACAGATGGTAGTCATCAGTTTTCATTCGCTTTTCAGCAAAATTGTCCCTAATTATAATCCAGAAAGGTAGGCACTGCGTCTGTTTCATGTAATTCTGAGTCTTTGGGCTTGATTTAGCACCAAAATAGATGGTAACTGTGAGGGAATATTGGAGATGCCTCCAGAAACGCTACGAACTTTGATAAATGTTGATAGTTACAGAAGGGCTTTAGGCCTTTTGTTCATAGAGTCACTATGAGTCATGCTCTAGTCAAAGGCAGTCAACAACAAGAACAATATCAGTTCTAACCCTTATATTAAGTTCTTCCTTACCTTAGAGGGTGTAGACTGGATCCTGGACTCCTTCGTCTATAAGGCTATTGTTGTTCTGTGCTGTTGAGTTGGAATCAAATCATTACTGACTTTCTAGCAGGTTTTCAGAGGTAGTTAATCACATGGGAGGTTGTCCATCCTTCCTTCTTGGAGCAGCTGGTAGATTTGAACCATTTACCTTTGAGATTGCAGTGCACAAGTTTTTACCACTTGACCACCACTGCTCCCTCATTTATCTATACGGTTCCAGTTAGATTCAATCAATGAAAAGCATTCAACTAGGATTTAGAAGAAGAAAGAGAAGTAAAAGCCACTTGTAGCATTTTCAGATGGGCATGTGGCCTTTAGAGATGGCAGATGTGTATTGTGTTGTTTTGGTTTTCTTTCCCTCACCATGGTATTCGAGCGTTTTCTTGAGAAACACCCAATTTGATGTTATAAGTGGCTGAGACAATTTGCACTGACTTTCTTATAATCTCTGCTTGTCTACATTTTTTGAAAGTAGCCTTCCTGTCCTTTGCTCCTGCATCCTTCCAATGGTTATGCAATTCTATAACTTTCTACAGTAAATCTCTCCACTATCTGAATATTGATCATAGTTACTTTTTGCCTCATTAAACTCTTATTGATAAAATAAATTAGCTATTGACAACCAAGCCACATGGTTCGTAGCAGTGTGTAGGACTTCTAAATTTTCTAACTTGAATTATTGAAGTGAATAAATAGTACTAGCTAGCGAGTGCACCTGGTGGATAGACAGTATCTACCTCTCAGGCTAGTTTTGTTGTAAAGTGATGGCGATCCCTTACTAGTAACTCTTACTGTTGCTGTTGTTGTATGCCGTTGTGTCAGAACCAACTCATAGCTGATCCTCCAGTGGGTTTTCAGAGGCAGTAAATCACATAGAAGTTGATTGCCCGTCTCTTTTCCATGGAATAGCTGGTGGATTTGAACTGTGTTCCTTCTTGTTGGCAGTAAAGTTCCTTATCACTAGGCCACCAGCGCTCCCTAGTAACTCTCACTGTGTTTTGTGTACCATCAAGTCAGAACTACCCCACAGCTGACCCTCCAGTGGCAGTTAATCACTTGGGAGGAGATTGTTTATCCTTCTCCAGTGGAGCAGTTGGTGGATTTGAACCGTGTGCCTTTGGGATTTCAGGGCAATTTCTTGCCACTAGGCCACCAGAGCTCCTATAGGGAATGAACATTTGGGTTTTGTGGTGTTTTGTTTTTTTCTTCTTCTTCTTTTCTGTAGAGTGATCCATCAATGGAAAGAAATACAGAAGTGAAAGGACTAAAGGAAGTGAATAAAGTTCTAAGGAAATTAGGAGTCTGTATTGTCCAGCTTTGGTAGCGTCAGAACCAACCTCAAAATCTCACAAGCCTGTAACCATTGAGGCTTATTTTCTTGTTAATAGGTCTGCAGATCTGAATTGCTGGGTTGAGCTGGGAAAGGACTAGGCTTGGCATCAAGTTGGGTTCAGTTAGTTCCACATTTATTTCTTTGGACTAGCTGTTCGTTAAGGCAGTTTCTTCTCACAGAAGCCATGGAGAACTGTCAGACAAGTCATGGAAAGCTGTTGCTCCAATATATAGCTAACATTTCACAGGCTGAAGTAAACCATGTGAACAACCACACCACCAATGAAGAGAAATGCACTCCACTTAACACTTGGTGGCATTACAAATTTTACTGACAAGGAGATATACAAGAGAAGAGAGAATTGGGAGCAATGATCTAATCTATCCTAGGTCCCTATCCAAACCAGATATAACTCTTTGGGATACATTTTTATAGAATGTCTAATTTGGTCATGGGTTTGATCTGTTATATGAACTCAACCATCTAATGCTTTTTAGGAAAAAAGAACGAGGATGCATGATATTGTTTTGGGTAAAAATTATTTGCCTAGTGGCAAGAAGCTGCACTGTAATACTAAAGGCATGTGATTTGAGGCCACCAAATCACACTGGAAAAGGGTGGGCAGTCTCCCCCCATGAGATTAATTGATTCTGAAAACCTGCCAGAGGGTCAGTTATGGGTTAGTTCTGACTCTGTGGTACACAATAACAACAACAACAAGTGAAAAATCATAGAAAATTCTTAATAAAAATATGATTTAGGAAGAGCCCATAGCCAGCATCCTACTCTATATAATTCCAATGCCTAGTTCATAGTAACCCCAACTCAAATCTACTGCCATTCAAGTCAACTCCAATTCTTGATTACTCTTGACCCCATGTCTGAGGCTATAAATTTTAATTGGAGTAGTCTGCCTCATCTTTCTCTTGAGAAGCAGCTGGATTGAATGATCAACCTGTCAGATAGGTACTGAATAAATAATGCTTTTTTGGGACATGAATTAAAGAACAACAGTAGTTCTCCAATAGACTGTGTTGAGGTTCCAAAGTCAAGGCATAAACTTGACTACTCATGTTTGTGACTTAAGCACTGGTTACTGAGAGAAGTAAAGAATATGGGTATGCATTTTCATTACTATTTTAAAAATAAAAATTCTCTTTCCTTTTTAATAATCTATAACTGAAATTCTCTGAAGAGAAGGGGCCAAGTATGAATATCATACACTACCCAAGGTAAAAAAGGAACACAACATTTTCCAGTGCTGTCAGTGGTCTAAGACATGCTTCTTGAAGTCAAGTAGGCCAGGATTCAGCTTCCAGCAAATACTTTGGGGACCCACTTATATCTCAGTTCTCTTTCCATTTCTGTGTACAGTCTAGCAGACAACATTAGATGCTACAATGCATGCAAAAAAACACACGACAGTGCTTGGCACATCAAAATGCTTGCTATTTATTATGTTGTGAATTTAATCCACAATATAATTGTGCCTTTTATTTTTAGAGGACATTTGTTATTGAAAAGTTGACATGGATTTCTAGGTCTACTGAAGAATAGAAAAGTGCTATCCTGAAATAAGCCTACAGGTCTCCAAGAATTAGCACCACTGTCCAGGACACTTGCCATGGAATCTCTAACAAATGATTTACACTGATAAAACAATAAAGAAAAGGAAACCCCCAAACCTCCATACCAAATCCAAACAGTGTAACATAATCTGCTGAGTTCCTTCTTAGTTTAGCCTGGTAACCAAGAAGAGACTCTTTTAGTCACTGTGGTTAACATTTTTTCAGCCCCTTCTGTGTCTCTTCTTCCTTTCCTACTTCACACAAAGTTGGCTGAAGAAAACAAGAGGAGAAATTCTCCCCCAAGTAATCAAACATGCCAATTAGAAAGGAAAGACTGCCAGGCCTCTGGGGCTGAGTGGTGCTCTGTGAGTACTAGAAAGGCAACGAGCGAGTGAGCGAGTTGTATCAAGGCGCCTGTGATGTCGCTGGGAGCCTGGCATCCTCAGAGAAGGCCAGTTTGATGTGTTATCCAGTTCTTATGCATGAGTGCCTGGCCTGCTGATACTAGCTTCCCTCTGTAGCCATTCAGGGAGAGCAAAGTCCTGAAAGCTAAATGCCTACCATGCTGATTTTAGCCAAATGTTTGTAGAGCACTGTTTCCATTAATGAGAAGTGAGTTGTGGCAGAAATACAACTGTCTATGCAGGGATCCTCTTGTTAGAAATCATGATGTTTGGGGGGCTGGAGGACTGGAGACTGATAATCTTGGGTGCAAATAGGGGACCCACCATTCAATAGTTGTGTAATGAGATAAATTCCCTGAACTTCCCTAAGCCTTCATTACTTCATGGGTGAAACGGAGACAGCACAACTTAGAAATTTATAGAACCTTGATTGTTAGTGCTTATACAAAACCTCTACTTGGACCAAAAAGAAGTCCTCCGAACAGAGCAAGGAAACATTGCATGGCTCAAAATTAGGAAGGGAGTGGGTCAGAGGATTCAGTGTTGGGCTGCTTCAGGAAGGTTGGCAGTTCAAATTCACTAGCCTCTCCACAAAAGAAAGATGTGACAGTTTGATTCTGTAAAGATCGCCTTTGGAACCCTAAGGGGCAGCTCCACGCCATCCCATAGGGTTGCTGTAAGAGTTGACTTGATGGCAGTGGATTTTGGGTTTTTGGCACGTCATGCCACATGTGATTCAAAACCAATGGCCTGGACCAAGTGATCTCTCAAATCAGGTGTTGGCCCAAAAGCTGCTCAGAGTACAAAGACCGATGATCTATAATCCAAAGCTGCTCCCATGATGAGGGAATGCAACTAGACCACTAGTAGAAGACAATGAATTCTGCTTGAACTGGGCCAGTCTGCTGAAGACTGGTATAGATATGCATGGACACCTTATTTGTTACGTTATAATGATCTCAGGTTTCACTTTTTTTATGACTTGACAGGCTAAAGATTCAAATCAGTAAATCACTGCGCAGGAGAAAGCTAGACAATAATCCGTGTGATTTATGTTCTTGGAAACCAAGTGAATGAATGGTCAGTGATGAGTCAGATCTGCCTCAATGGAAAAAAGTAGAAACAATCTAATATTATCCTCAGGATGTAGACCCCTACTTCTATTCAAGCCACAGAATTCACATTTACTTTGACCCCAAATCCTGCTTTGTGATTCTGGAGCGAGTTGTGCTCTCAGACCAAACCCATTGCTGCTGAATCAATTCTGACCCATAGTAGTGATATAAGAAAGACTAGAACTGCCCTGTAGGGTTTCCAGGGAGCTCTGGTGGCTTAGTTGTGCTGCCAACCCAAAGGCACATGGTTCAAATCCACCAGCTGCCTCCCCTACAGTTCATGGTCTCTGAAAACCTACTGGAGGGTCAGCTATGAGTTGATTCCAACTTGACAGCACAGAGCAATAACATGAGGTTTCCAAGGTTGTACATCTCGACAGGAGCAGACTGCCTTGTTTTTCTTTTATAGAGCAGCTGGTGGATTTGAACTGTCAACTCTTGGGGTTAGCACCACAATGCTTACTCCCTGTACCACCAGAGGTCCCCGAATGGTGTGCAGAGAGCAAGCATTCCCACCAAATCAGTAGGATTCCGACTTTTCCTGCTGTTTCCCTGCACCAGGTGGCAGGGGCCCCATCCTTCTGTCTTCAGCCGTGGGATAACCAGCCTGTCCTCCAGTTTGTCTCCCTGCACCATAACCTCTCAGTGGCTAATGGCTCATAAACAAGTAATGAGCTCTCTGTGTATGTTTAAAGGAGTCCATGGCGAATAATCTGTTGTCTTGTGAATAATCACCCACTAATTTATTTCTTTCCAAGTATAGATTTGGGGGTTTTATTAAAGGATGTCCTTGTAGTAGTATTAAGGGAAATTAAAGAAGCCCTTTTGGAATTGCTTGGCTTGGGGGAGAGAAATTGGGCATTCAAAGTGAGGCAAGCGTGATCATGGGGTGCAGAAGCCTGTCTGAAGGGGAGATTTTTTGTTACTGATAACGTAAATGAATAAATGTCTTAAGATGATATTGTTGTTTGTTGTTATGTGCCGTCGAGTCGCCTGCGACTCATAGCGACCCTAAACTCCGCTCTGTCCTGTGCCAATCGCACTGTCTCTGACACTCCCATCCCAATTATCCCAATCACTGAATCAATCCACCTCATAGAGGGCCTTCCTCTCCTGCGCCGTCCCTCCACCCTCCCAAGCATGATGTCCCTCTCTAAGGACCGGTCTCTCCTCACTACATGTCCAAAGTAAGTTAGACGGAGCCTCAGAATCCTTGCCTCCAAGGAGCCACCCGGTTTAACCCTCTCCAGGACAAATCTATTAGGGAGACAAAATACAGGGAGACCTACTTTCAGGCAGAAAATGTCACTCCATTTACCTGCTCTGCGTACAGGTCCTACCCTTGCAAAGCAGAAGAGTGGTAATGTGATAGTATGAGCACACCTGCCAAAACACTTCACCTAGGAGGACATACAGTAACCTTTGGGGCCAGTGAAAAAAGAAAAATGATTAGAAATTTCAAAACAAAGCACATCTAAACAAGGGGACCTAAGAGCAGAACCCTGGATACGTGTGTGAAGTATTGGGCAGAGATTTGCTTTTCTTGGGAACTTGTAGTAGATGGGAGAAGATGGAAAGCACATGGGCTTTGCAAGAAGACGAACCTGGGCTCTAATCATGTTGTTAGTTGCTGTCAAGTCAGTTCTGCCTCCTGATGACTCCATGTATCATAGAACTCAACGCTTCCTGGTCCTGTCCCATTCTCGTGATTGGCGGTTTGTTTAAGCACATTTAAAATGACAAATCTCTACGATTACAAATTTAAGAATTCTGTGGCCGTTGTCAAGTCACAAGAACTTTGAAGTTCAGCGCTTCAAAGCTTTTCGTCTGGAAAAGTGGAGAGATACTTCTTTATCGACCAGCATTCCTGAAAGGATTGTAGGAATTTCGAGTGCACTGTCTTGAGAGGGGAAAATAGTCAATAAATAATTGACAGTTCAGCAAGTACATGAAAAACTCTGACCCTTTTTGTGACTGCAATCCTTGTTTTCTCATGCTTACTTTTCAACAGATCTTACCTGCTTTTGTAGACTTCAAGGTCCTCTGAAATGGATTCTATGGACTCTTAAGAGCAATTACTGCTTATAGGGAGTTGCCTTTGAGAACGAAAACATTAAATATGAGTCTTTGTTCTTATTGAGGTGCTTACAATCTAGTTAAGGAGATAAGGAAAACCGAGAGCGACTCACGAGAAAAATGAGAGCAATTGTACTGTGATATGGAGTGGGCTAAGTGGCATGCAAGAGATACTTGGCAAAATACTGAAAAGATGTAGAGAAGAAAGGAGCCACATATGATGAGAGTGTAACCGCTTCATTGAGGCACTTCCTTTACGACTGCGAATAGAGGATATTTCAATTGAATGACAGTTGTTCTTTTTTTTTTTTTTTTTGTTAGTACTGTTTGGGAGGGGAAGAAATAGTTTGGTGACCTCAATGAACAATCAGTCTTTCCTTTCTTTTTTATTATTAATTTTAATGAAAATTTACAGAGACTTTGGATTTCCATTCATTCATTGTTGCACTTTTCTCCCTGCTCTCCCTGCAAACCCCCTCTCCCTGCCCCAGTTCACTCTTCTCTTTGAAAAGTAAAAGAAAAATTCTTTCATTGGTATATCCTCCCCCTAAGTCCACTCCACTATGCAGCATTCATTTTAAACTTCTGTCATGACAATAATACCTAATCATATATCCCTTTTAAACAGTTCTCTCCCTCATCTGTTTCAATGCAATATACTTAATTTATCCCATCTTTCTCAGTTTCCCCCCAACCTCAATTTTAGTCTCATTTTACAACTGTGGCACTATGCAGTATTTGTCCTTTTGTGACTGAGATATTTCACTCAGCAGAATGTCTTCCAGGTCACCCATTTTGTATAATATTTCACAAGTTCCTTGTTTTTCAATGCAGCATAGTATTTCATTGTGTGAATATACCACAGCTTCTCTATCCATTCGTTTGTTGGTGGGCACATAGGTTTTTTCTAGCTCTTTGCTATTGTGAACAATGAAGTGATAACCATGAGTGTGCATATATCTGCTTGAGTGGCAGTTTTGGTTTCATTTGGATATATTCCCAGTAGTGGAATTACTGGGTCAAATGGTATTTCTATTTGCAACTTTTTGAGAAAGCTCCATACTACCTTCCATAGTGGTTGCACCATTTTTACACTCCCACCAACAGTGAATAAGAGTTCCAGTTTCTCCACAACCTCGCCAGCATTTTTGTTTGCTGTTCTGTTAAATTTTGCTATTTTGACCGGGGCGAGATGGTATTTCATAGTTGTTTTGGACCTCAACTAATAGTCAATCTTAATATTTATGCAGTGCAATTCTTTACCATCAAGCCACGTATCAAACATACTTTGGGCATATTGCAAGGAGGGCCAGGTCCCTGGACAGGGACATCATGCTTGGTAGGGTGGAGGGACAGCACAGGAAGGGAAGGCCCCCTATGAAGTGGATTGATTCAGTGACTGGGGTAATTGGGATGGGTGTGTCGGAGACAGTGCTATTGGCACAGGACAGAGCAGAGTTTAGGGATGTTGTACATAGGATCGCTATGAGTTGCAAGTGATTCGATGACACGTAACAACAACAACAATATTTATGCACTTGTATTGACACTCTCATCTTACTTCATGAATCTGGATGATCTTCTGACCAATTTTAACCAATGAGATGCAGTGGAAGTGACATGATACCAGCTGTAAGTCCAAATAAGTATAATATACAACATCTTTCACTTCTGTATACTCCAGAGCCTTAAAGTACACTTGTGGAGAGATCCCACAGGAAGGTCACAAAGCGAGTCTGCAGTTGCATGGATGAGGACTATGTAAGCAACTGACAGTGAGGGAAATAACTTAGGTACGTTTTCTTAGTCAAGTTGTTTCAGCCAAAACTCATCTCTTGAAGCTATCCTAACTGAGGTACTAGCCATGTGACTAAAAAGTTATCTAGAATATTTTATCCCAGTAGAAAGAAAGCTCTGGTGACCTCGTGGTAAGGAATTGCACTGCTGACCCAAAGTTATGCAGTTCAAATCTACCAGTTGCTCCACAGGAGAAAGATAGACAACCAACTCTCCAGTAAATTATCACCTCTGAAAAACCACTGGAAGGTCAGCTATGGATTAGTTCCAACTCTGTAGTACATAACAGCAACAATAACAGAGGTGGGTGAGCTTTGCTGGGCCATGTCTGAATTTCTGAGCTGGTGAAATAGAAAAATTGTAATAAAAATTATTTTTGTTTAAAGCTATTAAGTTTCAGAATAGGTCACCCCCCAACCCCGTTGTTACAAATTAGTGTAATCATATAACACTGACTTTGGACATGGTTGGTGACAGAGTCCAGAAGGGTTTGATAAGACTGGAGAAGACACAAGAAAAACAGTGGAAGAATGATATGGTTACTGAGGGGGGAAAAATACAACAATTGGCCGAATTGTTACCTTGTAGATATTTATTGTAAGAACATTTTCAGACAGATTATAGAAAGAATAAACCAGCTTCTGAGATGGTCACAATCAACAAATTAAAATATAGGAAGAAAAATGTGCAACAATGAATGACGGGAAATCCAAGGTCTTGGTAAACTTCTGTCAAAATCTCAATAAAAAAATTTTAAAAAAGAAATCAAACTGTGTGGTGTACTGGGAAAATCTGTCAAGGACAGCTCCAAAGTTCTAAAGAGCAAGGGTATCAGTTTAAAGACTAAGGTACATCTGATTCAAGTATAGTCTTTTTAATTGGGTAATTGTTGCCGAAGGTAAATTGTTTGAATCCACCAGCTGCTCCATAGAAGAAAGATAAACCTCCTCCTCCTGTGCCATTTAATGTCTCTGAAAATCTGCTGGAGGGTTAGTCATGGGTTGGTTTTAACTCAATAGTTAATACTATCATCCATACAAGGCATCTGAAAGTTGGACAATGGATAAGGATGACAGAACTAATGTCTTTGAGTTTTGGTGTTGCAGAAGAGTACTAAATATCTTATCAGCTGCCAAAAGAACAACCAAATATATCCTAGAGACAGTGCAACCAGGGTGTTCCTCAGAGGCAAGAATTGTGAAGCCTAGTCTCATGTACTTTGAGCATGTTGTTAAGAGGGGCCAGTCCTTGGAGAAGGATATCATGCTTGGAAAGGTTGAGAGTTGAACACTCAGCGAGATGGCTTGACACTGTGACATTAACAATGGGCTTGAGGAAAGCAGGGATGATGAGGATGGCACAGGATTGTGCAAGGTTCAGCTCCATTATTCATAGGGTCACTGTGTTGAAGTGGACTTGATACCACCTAACAACAACAACAGCAACACCACCACCACTATCAAGTAAAAAGAAGTTGGAGAAACACTAAAGAAGAATAGAAATTAGAGGGAATCTAAAGAGTCTAGAATTTGCTGTGTTTGAAATAAAACTCTTCCCCTTCTCCATCTCTGCAGCCCACAAAAGATTTCTAGAGAATTAAACCACCTCAGGGCAAAGAACTGCCTGCAAAATGTAACCATCACTTTCTACATCCTCCAATCTTTCCAGTGGGCCACCTGGAAATTTTATCTGTTATCAAGCCAACTATCTTCTATTATTAATGTTCTCTTAACCTTCTTGCTCTAAGAAAAATCTGGCGGTTCCTTGGTAAATAGTATATCTTCTGTATCTCCCCTAATGGATGTGGTTTTATTTTCCCCTTGCATTTCATAAAACTCTGAAACTGGAAGTAAGATTGGTCATATCCCATGAATAATTGCTTCTAAAAGTGGTAGTGCAAAACTGATTCTTGTGAGGTGGAGGCTAGAAAATGTCCCAAATGTTCAACTTTTCCAAACTGCTGCACCATTCACACAGAGTTAGTGTCAACTTTTTCTTATCCCCACAGCCTTCTAACTCCTGCCTATATCTTTGGGTTCTGTAGACAACTGCAAAGCCACACAGAAAGTCAAAAGCCATCAGGGAAAACAGCTCATGTGGTTGTGAAGGCTGGCAAGCTCCAAATCTATAGAGCAAAGTTGTTTGTCAGGTGACTTCAGGCAGTAGCCAGTCATACAGTGCAGATGAAGGCATGTGGCTGCAGAAGCTGAACAAGGAGTGATCGCAGGCTGTGGTTCTTGGAGCAGCTGGTTCAGGTTTAGATGTAGGTTTCTCCTTTGCAGGATCAAGCCTTCCAAAAGAATTCTTCCATCCAGCACCTCGTGGCTATAAAACATATTCCCAAGGGTGCTAAGAGTGGTGACTTGGGTAACACCTTCTAGGAAGGTGACAATTTAAGAAACAACCCACTCAAATCCTACTTCACCAACACAGCAAACAATGAGTCTTGGTGTACAAAGAGGCTAGAGTTTCCAACACATCACCCAATAGAAGGCTATGTCTGGAAGGGCCATGCTACTTAATTCACTACACCAACATGTCTTCACCCTCCAATGCTGCTTCTAAACTCTCGTTTCTTCGTTGAAATCCACCTGAAGGAGACGATCACATTTTATTACCCATTTCTCTTCCACATAACTTTAGAGCTTTCCTGTCCTTTTTAATCAACTATTCCAACACCAACCTGTCTGTCTTCTTTTATCATCTCAATTACACGCTCTCTTGGCCCACTATCAAGTTCTGACCACTATCTCATGCTCTTCCAGCTGACATACTCTAGTAATGACATGCTAGCATCTCTACAATGTCACTGGGACTCTAAATCCATTGACACTACCACTTTTCACGCTCCGTCCCCACTGCCATATCCTCCTTTGCATCCTTGCTCAGATTAAACTCCGTCATCTATCACTTGATCAATTCTCTTGCAAACACCCATAGGTCACTTGCTCTTTTGCTGCTTTGTCATAATTGCATGGCAGAATTCCAACTTTGGTAAATCTAACTAACATTTTACGCTGCACCTGTATTCCATCAGTTGAATGATACTAATGAAAATGATATACAAGACTGAATGCACTTGACCTTCATGACCACAAATCTCAAATGGACGCTCAACACTATGAACTAATCCTAATATAGTTTCCCAATAAAGTTTTCCCCAGCCAGCAAGAATGTTTTATACCTTACTTTTATCATCAGATCTCTAGTATGCTATTGCCTCTTACTGATGTCTTCAGTTACACTTCCTAGAAATAAAAAAAAAGATGCATTGAAATAAAGACAAAATCATCTACTTAACACCATCTCCATTAATCATCCTGACTCTGTGTCCACATATTTTCTTTTCCTTTTGACACAAGAAATGTCACTGTTAGTGTTGAAGGCCAGCCCCTCCACCAGTGCTTTGGTTCACCTGCATCTCATGCTGAAAGATTTTGCTTCTGCAGTTATCCCCACTCTTAAGCATTATAAATTTTTCCACTCTCCTGGATTACTTCTACTGGCATTCAAGCATGTCTTAATAGGGCTCTAAAACATCTTCCCTTGGCCCCTCATTTTTCTCTTAACAAGTCTCACAAGTACCATGCCATTTATCTATTCTTTGAAGAAAAGCTCTTGAAGAAATTGTTAAAAGTCAAGATCTCCACTTCTCCACCTTCAACTTTTTCCTTGACCCTTCCTAAAGAAATTTTGTGTTCTCTTCATTCAAGTATTCATATCAAAGTTCTTATTAACCCATATTTTGCCCATGCCTATGATAACTTACTGGATTTCTTACTGGATTACTATGATATCTTACTGGATTTCTCAGCAGCATTTCACAGGTTGACCCCTCCTTCTTTGATAAGGTTGTGCCTTCTCCAGATTATAATAAGCAAGATTTACCTGATTGTCCTCTTCCCTGGTCTTTTCTTTCTTAAAAATTTTATTTTTTATTGGTTTGCATGTAAAATTCATATATGTTGTGTTTCATACTCTTTCATGCATATTGTGTTTCATGCAATCATTCTCATGCATTGTGTTTTATAAAATCAATCATCATTGAACTATGCTCACCATAACTCTGTGTTGTTATTACCTGGTCACTTCTTATTAGCCTATTCTGCAGACTTTTCCCAGTGTTCAGATCAATTGTTCATAGGGTTTCTATGAGTCATACCTGACTTTGTTGTTGTTGTGAAGTGCCCTGGAGTCATAGATGACTCATAGGGACCCCATGAATGAAAGACCTGAGCACTGTTCATAGAGTTTCTGGAGGCAAGCCATTTAGGAAGTCCATACTTGACTTTACTAAACCTAAAACTGTTGCAGGCTGAGGGTAAAGTATTTTTATAATTATTAATAATGAGACAGACCACCAGAAATGAGATAAAAGAGAGCGTAAAAGATAGGAGGCCAGCAGTTCCAATGACTGAAGGCCCGGGATTCCAGCTTCCCTGTATCTTCATTGAAAATTATCAGGAAGTAAATCACAAAGAGAATTCAATGCAAATGAAGCCAAGCTCTTTCTATTGAAAACCTTCTCTTGACTCCCGGAGGGAATGGTCAGCAAATACAATGAAAGAATCTGGTAAACCCTTAAGAATTGCCTTAGTGCCTCAGGGTGAACTCCAGCTTGAACTGTGCTTCCCCCACATCCTGAAATAATAGCATTCGATTTGTTACAAATATTGGCTTCCCATATAAAACAATTAGCTTCCCATATAAAACAATGACAATGATCCCATAAGTGCTGCTTTTCCCCATTTAATTTCCAAGGCCATAGCATTTATGGAAACAGAATACCACATATCTCCTTCTCTGTCTCCCACCCCCAGCATCTGTTGGATACAAACTGTTAACCTTTGGGTTAGCAGTCAAGTGGCTTCATCTTTGCCTCTCCAGGGGCCTTGGGAGATTTAATGAGGATCTAAATTTTTGAAAAGCAGGGCTATCTATTCTCACCCCTTCCATCTACTTTTTCCCATTTTGGGAAATGATCTCACTATGGATCAAGGAACTCAGATACTTGATACAGACTGACATAATAATATCCCTTCTTTCCCTACCTTCAGTCTACCCCACTTGAATTTCAAAACCATCTCAGGAATAGGTTTGAGGCCTGGGAGACTAACGAATGAAGACAAGAAGAACCGAGGGAGAATATCAAGAATATCATCCAGGAAGAATGCAAATGGACATTACAAAGACAGAGGAAGAATAAAAGACTGAGATGAATGTCAGAAGAGACTGAATACAGCACCAAATCACCAAAAAGCCAAAGCAAAGGGAAGAAACCAAGAAGTTAAAGAGCTGAACAGAAGATTTCAAAGGGCAACATTGGAAGACAAAGAACATATTATAATATAATGTACAAAGAGCTAAAGTTGGGAAATCGAAAGGGTCAAACTCATTCAGCATTTCTCAAACTGAAGAAACTGAAGAACAAATTTAAGCCTTGAGTTGCAATTCTTAAAGATGCCGTCGACAGAATAATAAACACTTCAGGAAGGATCAAAAGAAGATGGAAGGAGTACACAAAGTCACTGTATCAAAAAGAATTGGCTAACACAGAAGTATTTCATGAAACAACTTACATTCAGGAGACAATGGTGATGGAGGAAGGTCAAGCTGCTCTGAAGGAATTGGCAAAAACCAGGGCCCAGGAATTGATGAGATACCAGTTGGCATATTTGAGCAAACAGATACTGTCCTGGATGTGCTTACCAAGTTGTGCCAAGAAATCTGGAGGATAACTACCTGACGAGCTGACTGGACGAGATGTATATTTATTCCCACTCCAAAAAAGGATGACCAGACAAAGTGTGGATGCTCTTGAACATTATCACTAATATCACACACAAACAAAATCTTAATGAAGATTATAAAAATACCCCAAACAACTGGAGGAAATTGTGCAACAATGAATGCATATAAAAAAGAAGAATGTGAACTGGGGGAAGAAGGTAGGGAGGGTGAGAAGGAGTAAAGAATGCAACAATAAATGAATGAAAATTCAACCTTTCTGTAAACTTTCGTTACAATCACAATTAAAAGACAAGATGTATTATTAAAAAACAAAAGTTACTGGAACAGTATATTGTAGAGAACTACCTCTGGGTACAGTCTGGATTTAGAAGAGCCCTTGGCACCAGGGACATCATTGCCAATATCAGATTAATCTTGGCTAAAGCAAAGAGTACCAGAAGAATGTATATCTGTGTTTGATTGACTGTGCAAAGGCAATTGTGTGGATCACAACAAATTGTGACTGACTTTGAGAAGAATGGGAATCCCAGAACCTATAGTTGGACCAGGAGGCAGTCATCAGAATAGAGCAATGAAACACAGCATGGTGCATCAGGAATGTATCCTGTCTCCATACCTTTTCAATCTATATGTTGAACAGATTATTCAGGAGGCTGGTCTTTATGAGGAGGAATGTGGCATCATGGTTGGAGGAAGAGTCGTCAACAACTAGTGCTATGCAGATGACACACCCTTGTTTGCTGAAACTGAGGAGGATCTGAAACATTTGCTGCAGAAAGTCAAGGACTGCAGTCTTCAGTATGGATTGAAGCTCAACATGAAAAAAAAAAACCAAAACAAACAAAGTTCCACACTACTGGACCAATTTGTAGCACCATGATATATGGAGAAAAGAGTGAGATAGTTAATAATTTCAGCTTGCTTGGGTCTATAATCAACACTCTTAGAACCAGCAGCCAAGAAATCAAGAGATGAATTAGAATTAGATTAGGAAAGTTGGCTGTCAGGGACCTCTCCAGAAGGCTGAAGTGCAAAGATGTCATTAGGATGTGTCTGATCCAGACCATGGTCTTCTCAGTTACTTGCTACACATCATAAAGCTAAGAATGGTAGAAGAAGAATTGATGCCTTTAAATTGAGTTGAGCTGGAGAAGAGTATTGAATATACCATGGACTGCCAAGAGAACAAACAGGTCTTCCTGGAAAGGGTGAAACCAAGTTGCTTTCTGGAGGAAAGGATTTTAAAGATCTGTCTCATGTACTGTGGATACTTAGCCAAGAGGTCCCAATCCTTTGAGGACATCATGCTTGGAAAGGTGGAAAATGCAGGAAAGGAAGACACTGCATGAGATGGAGCGACACAGTGACGGGGGTGGGTCAGAGACTGAAGGTTGGCGCAGGAGGAGAGGGCTCAGAGTTATTGTACATAGGATTGCTATGAGTCACAAAGGATTCAATGGTACGTAACAAGAGCAACCCCCTACCTTTAGGTATTTTTTACATTTCCTAAAAGAATTTTAATCAGTTTAGCCTTCTTTGGTTGTTATTTTAGTCATGTAGGGTGTGCCTAATATCAGTGATTATTTTTATCTCTCTGAGGTAGCTCTAGTGGTTTTTTTATTATTATTAAATTTTATTAGGGATTTGGGGTTTTCATTCCTTCATTGTTGCACTATTTTCTCTACCCTCCTCCCCAGTTTGTTCTTCTTCCCCCCCCCTCCCCCCGAATGTCTGTCTTAATTGTCCAATTGCCACAGTGCTTGTCAAAGCCAGTTCTGGGATTGCTAAGATCTTAAGTTCAAGCATACAGCATTCCTCACTTCTGGGCCAATAGACAGCATCGTGATAGATGGAGAAAAGATTGAAGTTTTATTGATTCCACCTTGCTTAGCATCAGCAGTCAGGAAATCAAAAGAAGATCTGCATTGGGAAAATCTGTCAGAGACTTCTCCAGAGTGCAAAAGAACGAAGATGTCAGTCTAGAGACTAAGGTGCACCTGATTCAGCTCACTATTTTTGCAGTTACTTGTTCGCTATCAGAGAGCTAGACAATGAATACAGGTGACAATAGAATAATTGATGTCTTTGGTTTGTGCTGGAGAAGAGTATTGGACTTATGTCATGGACCACCAAGAGAACACACAGGTCTGTCCTGGAAAGGATGAAGCCAGGTTGCTCCCTGGAGGCAAGGATTTTGAAACTCCATCTCATATATTTTAAGCATGTTTCCAGGAGGCACCAGTCCTTGGAGAAAGACATCATGCTTGGAAGGGTAGAGGGTCAGCACAGGAGAGGAAGACCCTGCATGAGATGGACTGGCGTAGTGACTGTGGCAATGGGATCAGGTGTGTCAAAGACAGTAAGATAAGATTTAGAGTCCTTTTTTTAGGGTTGCTATGAGTTAGAAGGGAGCTCTCATAGCTTGGGGTAAGAAGCTACGCTACAAACCCAAAGGCACACAGATGGAGTTCACCAGCTGCTTCATGGGACGAGGCTGGGTAATCTCCCATCCAATTAGCTGCCTCTGAAAACCCGCAAGAGGGTCAGTTATGGACTGGTTCCTACTCGACAATACAAAACAACACAATGAGTTATAGCCAACTTGACAGCCACAACAACGTAAACAGGGTGCTCTGCAGGAAGTGAGTGAAGTGTCCATAATTGAAGAATGGTAAAATTATCTCACTGCTTATTGTACATAAAAAATAGTTTCCTTCTCAGTCTGATGTCACCTGCCAACTACTGTGAATCCTTTGAAACCCTTCCTCTGGGGTTCTCTGTGCAGGTACTTTCCTTAATATTGACTTCTTCCTCTCACCATTAGAGCTCTGGTGTCTCAGTAGTAAGGAATTGTGCCACCAATGCAATGGCATAGAGTTCGAGTCCACCAGCTGCCCTGCAGGGAAGATGAGCATCCTCCTCCTGTGTGATGTGCCTCTGAACCCCCCTGGAGAGTCAGCTATGAGTCAGTTTTGACTCTACAGTACGCAACAACAACAACCAGCTTTGCTACTTGGACCTTTTTGAAATCTAAGTCTTCCAGTTTAGAAAAGAGAACAGTCATGCTCTTCTAGATAAATCGTGATGCCTTGCCTTGATGCTGTAGGTGGTTGTTGTTGATGGTCATTGAGTTAATCATGACTCATAGAAACTCTATGAACAAAAGATCAAATGTGTTTCTATAACTATCACAGTTTCTCCCAGTTTATAGAGTTTCCAGAGGCATGTGGTTTAGGAAGTGGATGCCACTCCTGCTTCTAAAACGGTCCTACAACTGGGAGCTCCACCAAACACTGTCCACATTGGTAAACCATTATGGTATTTGATATCCCCAATAGCACAAGGTTTGGCATCATAGCAAACCTGGATGACCTCAGTTCAACAAGATGACAAGGAGTGATGTACGAAATAGAAGAATGTTCTTCCAAAATATAACAACACTAGTCTCACTTGGCTTAAGTGGGATAGTTTTAGAGCAGCAAATTTGGCATCCCCTGACTCTGCTCCTTTGTCTGTTATCTCCTGTGGCTTCCATTTGAGAGTAGGATGGTGTGAATGTCATTCCGCGGGGTGGCACAGTTTTCACAGCACATTTCTTGGTGGTAGAAGACAAGGTTAAGGTAGGTAGACGACTGATGACCAGATTTGAGGTGTCTTTGGTTTCTCAAAATTCTTGCTATGTGTCCTATCTATTTATTACCTGTGAGAGTAATAAAAGTATAAATCAAGTTTAGATGTTGTTATTGAGCCTGAGGTTGGTCCCTCCCACCCCCTGCTCCCTTTATGTATTGCTTTTTGTGTTCAGACCACCATCATTTTTCTTAATGCAGTGACATCTATTTTGAGGTGAGTCAAAACAGTAGGCTTCAATGCAGGACAAACTCTTAATCCTTCATGACCAGCAGATTAGCCTCCTCTCCCTAGTGGGGGACTTTTAACGGAATGCATTTGGGAAAGACCTGCTGTAGCTTTGTTGCTGCCTCTTTTATCAGTTTTAATTTGGACTCATTGAACAGTCTACCCTTTTCAACTCTAAGCGGTCAAGTTGTGGAGCCCCCACACCATTGAAATCACAACCTGCTGGTAGAATCTTTTCATTAACAAATAGGTATTTTCTACTCTCTTGCCTTGCAGCCTTGCTAGCTGCAACCTAATTCTATGTCTTTCTGAACGTTGCTAAAAGAAGGGACCTATGCACACTCCCTCCACTGGACACGTCTTATGTGGCACCTTATGCGTTCTTGGCTGGTCCTGTTTCCCAGAATCCCACTTGGCTAGCTCAGCCTCTGCCACCTCCATGGCCAAGGAGCTACATGCTGAGAGTCTCTGGCTCTTCCTGACACTTGTATATTAGTTTGAGATAAATGCCATACGGCGGAATGTGGGATGTAACTTCCATATGCTGTACCCCAGAACTATGGGGGAGTTAACTTTTCCCAGAGTGAAGTTCATTCAGTGTGAGCCAGGAACTAGGAGAAAGTCACAAATTTTCTCTTTTCCATAATTTTTTCATATAGCCTGACTAGGGAAGTCCAGCAATACTGAGTACATGCTGTTGTTGTTATGTGCCATCGAGTTGCCTGCGACTCATAGCAACCATATGTACAAAAGCCCTAAACCCTGCCCTATCCTGTGTTAATCTCGTTGTCTCTGACACACCCACCTCTATTACTCCAGTCACTGAATTGATCCATCTCATCGAGGGTCTTCCTCTCTTGTCCTGTCCCTCCAGACCTCCCAAACATGAGGTCCCTCTCCAAGGACCGCTCCCTCCTTGTAACATGTCCAAAGTATGTCAGCTGAAGCTTCAGAATCCTTGACTCCAGGGAACATCCTGGTTTCATCCTCTCCAGGATGAACCTGTTTGCTCTTCTAATAGTCCATGATATATTCAACACTCTTCTCCAGCACCGCAGCTCAAAGGCATCAATTCTCTATGTCACCCCTAGTCATTGTCCAGCTCTCTGATTGCAAAGACTATGGCCTGAATCAGGCACACTTTAGTCTCCAGACTAACATTGTTGCTCTTCAGTACTCTGGAGCGGTCCCTGACAGCTGACTTTCCCAATACAATTAGTCTCTCAATTTTCTGGCTGCTAGTTCCAAGAGTATTGACAGTGGAGCCAAGCAAACTAAAACTGTTAACAGTCTCAATCTCTTCACCTTCCATCCTGATGCTGCCAATTGGCCCAGTGATGAGAACCTTTGTTTTCTTGATGTTGAACTTCAATCTACATTGAAGGCTGCAGTCCTTGACCTGCAGCAAGCACTTCAGGTCTGCCTCAGTTTCAGCAAGCAGGATTGTGTCATATGCATAATGCAGTTTGTTGATGAATCTTCCTCCAATCCTGATACCACATTCCTCTTCACACAGCCCAGCATCCTGGATGATCTGTTCTGCATACAGATTGAAAAGGTATGGAGACAGAATACATCCCTGGTGGACCCCCTTCCCAATTTTGAACCATGCAGTGTCTCCTTCTTCTATTCTAACAACTGCCTCTTAGTTCTGGGATTCCTATTCTTTTCAGAGTCAGCCACAGTTTATTGAGTACATATCATGTTTAAATATCGACTGTGTGTCTTTATGACATTTTCTGTAATAATCTTGAACACTATATACGAACAGAGTGGCATGGAATGGCAGACAAATTTGTAGTATATATCTCTTCTGTTCATGCATGTATTCCATTGTCTTGTTTGATTTTATGTGTGAAACAAATTCAAAGATGTAATTATTTAAAAATTTAATTATAATTTATATAAACCTACAATCATTTAAAATATAATACAGCTATAAAATTTCAACAAGAGGACAGCAGGTATCAAACCAAGAGTAGGGCCTTTGTGAGTGCCCAGGAAGGAAAATTCTCCATTTTAAGATCAGAAGACATGTTACTTTGGGAAAATCTACTGTAAAGGACCTCTCCAAAGTTCTAAGGAACAATAATATTAGCTTGAAGACTAATGTGCACCTAATTCAGGCCATGGCCTTTTCCATTACTTGCTATGCATCAGAAAGTTGGACAATGATGAAGGACGGCAGAGAAGAATCAATGCCTTTGAGCTGTGGTGTTGGAGAAGAGTACTGAATATTACTTGGACTGCTAAGAGAATAGACAAGTATGTCTTGGAGAAAATACAGCCAGGGTGTTTGCTCCTTAGCATCCTGGAAATGGTGAAACTTCATCTCACGTACTGTGGGCTTGCTTTGTTGTTGTTAGGTACCATTGAGTTGAGTACGGCTCATAGTGATTCTTTGAACCACAGATCTGAACATCGTATTACCTGCACTATCCTCATCATCTCCGACACGCTTGAGCCCATTTTGCAGTCACCGATTTTTTGAGATTCCTTTTCTAATTCACTGACTTGCCCTTATCCAAGCATGATGTCCCTTTCTAAGAAAGAATCTCTCCTAGTCCATGCCCAAAGTATGTTAGCCGAAGCTTTGCCATTCTTGCCTACAAGAAGCATTTTTCCTAAGATATATCTCTTTGTTCTTTTGGCAATCCATGGCTCTTCTTCAGTACTGTTCTCCAGTACTATAACTCAAAAGCGTCTTATTTTTCTTCTGTCATCTTATTCATTGTCCAACTCTTAGATACCTAGCAAGCAATTGAAAAGACCAGAGTCTGAATCAGGCTCACCTTAGTCTTGAAACTGACATCACTGCTCCTCAGTACCTTGGAGTGGTCTCTGATAGTGGGTGTGCCCACGTCAAAAATATCATCTGATCTGCTGACTGCTGGTACCAAGGATTTTCACTATTGATTCAAGTTAAATGAAATAATTGACAATTTCAGTCTTTTCTCCATCTATCATGATGTTGTCTATTGGCCCCAGTGGTGAGGACTTTTGTCTTCTTGATATTGGGAGGCAATCCTTATATAGTCTTAGTTCTTCTGCAGCAAATTTCAAAACTTCCTTACTTTCAGTAAACAAGGTTCTGTCACCTGCATAATGTGTGTTGTTGATTAGTCTTCCTCCTGATGCCATTCATCTTCATAGGATCCAGCTTCTCAAATATTTGTTCAGTATACAGATTGAATAAACAGAAAGAAATGATACAATCCTGGTGCATATCTTTTCTGGCTTAAGACCCTTTCTCTGTTTGGACAATAACTTCTTGATATATGTAGAGTTTTCACATGATTATAATTAAAAGCATAATTCTTCTCAGTATTAGCCATATTTATTATGATCCACACAATCAAATGCCTTTGCATTGTCAATAAAACACAAATAGACATTCTTCTGGTGTTCTTTGCTATTAGCCAGGATCCATCTGACACCAGACAGATAGTTATGAGACAGAATAGGAAACAGGATTGGGCATCCACTTCTGAAATAGCAGGCTTCTGAAAACCCTATGAATAATAGAGGAATACAAGCAGCTATAGTATTAGAACTAGAACCCAGATTAGAAGTCACTCAAAGTGAAAAGAAAGAGCTACAAGCTTCCTTTAAAAATTGGAATGTGGAATGTATAATGTATGAATGCAGGAAAACTGGAAGTTGTCAAAAAAGGAAATGGGATGCATGAAGATTGACATTCTAGGCATTAGTGAACTAAGATGTACTGGCATTGGCCACTTTGAATCAGACAATAATATCATAGACTAGAGTGGGGATGAAAAGCTGAGGAAAATGGTGTTGTGTTCATAGTTAAAAAGACAATTTTGAGATACTCTAAAATACAAAGTTTTGAGTGATGGGAAACTACCCATATGCATACAAAGAACCTATTAATAATCCCACTATTCAAATAAAGAATATCTTGTTGTTATTGTTGTTATGTGCCATCAAGTCACTTGTGACTCATAGTGACCCTGTGTACAACAACCCTAAACTCTGCTCTGTCCTGTGCCAATCGCACTGTTTCTGACATTCCCATCCAGAATACCGCACTCACTGAATCAATCCACCTCATAGAGGGCCTTCCCCTCCTACCTGTCCCTCTACCCTCCCAAGCATGATGTCCTTCTCCAAGGACCGGTCTCTCCTCACAACATGTCCAAAGTATGTTAGACGGAGCCTCAAAATCCTTGCCTCCAAGGATTAACCCTTTCCAGGATGAATCTGTTTGTTTTCCTAGCAGTCCATGGTACCCTCAATATTCTTCTCCAGCACCACAGCTCAAAGGCATCAATTCTCCTTCTATCCTCCTTGATCATTGTCCAAATTTCTGATGCATAACAAGTGATTGCGAAGACCATGGCCTGTATCAGACGCACCTTAGTCTCCAGAGAGACACCATTGCTCTTCAGTACTTTGGAGAGGTCCTTAACAGCAGACTTTCCCATGGCAATGCACCTTTTAATTTCCTGGCTAGTGGTGCCAAGACTGTTGACTATGGAGCCAAGCAAACTAAAGCTGTGTACAATCTCAATCTCTTCACCATCCATCCTGATGCTGTCAATTGGTCCAGTGGTGAGAATCTTTGTCTTCTTGACATTGAGCCTCAATCCATATTGGAGGCTGCAGTGCTTGACCCTCTGCAGCAAGCGCTTCAGGTCCTCCTCAGTTTCAGCAAGCAGGGTTGTGTCATCTGCATAATGCAGATTGTTGATACATCTCCCATCATTCTTGACCCCACATCCCTCCTCATAGAGCCCAGCCTCCTGGATAATGTGTTCTGCATACAGGCTAAAAAGATATGGAGACAGGACACATCTCTGGCATATGCCTTTCCCAATTTTGAACCATGCAGTGTTCACTTGTTCTGTTCTGATGACTGCCTCCTGGTCCAAGTATAGGATTCTAATTAGCATGATCAAGTGTTCTGGGATTCCTATTCTTCTCAGAGTCAGCCACAGTTTGTTATGATCCACACAGTCAAATATCTTGTTAGGAGGGGCTAATTTTGGGCAAAGAGCATCATGTTTGAAAAGGTGAAGGGTCAGAAAAAAAAGAGGAAGACTCTCAGGAAGGTGGATTGACAAATTAAAGGAAAGGTCTCAAGTATATCAGAGATGATGAGGATAGATTAGTGATTAGCCAATCACTTGTAAGGGTATTAGATTGATAGAACATTTAATTATATCATAGCCCTCACCAATGTACAGAGGCTTTCCTTGTAATTCTTTTTCTCTTACAAGAGATAAAAGGAGGTGAAATAAAGTATGAAGGAGGAGATATCAGTATGTCCAAGAGAGAAGACCCAGTAGTGGAGCATGGCCTTTAGATCTAGGTCTTTGCATATTGAATCTCCTGGATCCAACAAAGATTGATTGCAAAGACCTATGGGAATCTCTAAGGTGTGCTAGGCTTATCAGTGCTGGAAGGGAAAATAGGACCTTCCTGTAGAACCAACAGAAAGCTTTTCCCTAGGGACGGTACCCTGAATTCAGACGTCTAGTCTTCTAAAGTGTGAGAGAGTAAGTTAGTTTGTTAAAAACCATTCATTTGTGATATTTCTAAAATAGCATCACTAAGTGACTAGTTGGTTCAGTGCTTAGGAAGTTGTGCTGCTAACTTCTCTGGTGGTTCAAATTTACCAGCGGCTCCATGGGAGAAAAATGGGCAATCTCTTCTCATGTGATTTACAATCCCTGAAAGCCCACCCCAGGGTCTGTTATGAAACGATTCCAACTTGACAGCATGAGTTTGAGGTTTTTGGTTCTATTTTTATCCCCCAAATGACTAAGACAAAGACAATGGAGATTTAATGATTTGATGACACCTTAAAAAATGATATTTTAGAGTCTTGGAACTTGAGTGCCAAAAAAGACATAGAATGTTGGCCCTATTGATTTTTATCAATGCAGTAGTATCACTTAATTGACAAAAGAAAGACCCTCAACCAGATGGCTTAACACAGTGACTGACGCAATGGGTTCAAGTAGGTCAGAGATGGTGAGGATGGCACCGGATCAGACAGGGTTTAGATCAGTTGTTCATAGAGTTGTTATGGGTCACACTCAAGTCAATGGCACTGAACAGCAGAAAGGATATGAGGCCAGACAGAGTATATCTGAAGGGGGTCCCAAGTCAGTCTCAGTATTGTCCTTATTAAAGAGGAGAACAGACACAGACACTCAGAGAAAAACACAAGCGAAGACAGCTATGTGAATATGTTTCTACAAACCAAAGAATATTAACGAACTCGTGGGGCTACTAGAAACTGGAGCTGGCAGGAAAGAATAAGCATAGTTCTGCCAATCCCGGGATTCTGGTTTCTAGCCTCCAAAACTATAAAAGAAAGCCTTGCTGTTCTTACAAGCCACCAATTTTGTGGTACTTTGTTACTGCAGTCCTAGCAGATAAATACAGTGGGATACAATAGTGATCATCATTTATTATGTTTATGGAATCTGTGGGCAGGCGTTCAGACAGGGAACAGTAGGTCCAGTTTGCTTCAGTTTTACAGAGTCTGTTGCCTTAGTGTGGAAGACACAAATATCTAGGTGTGATTAAAATAGCTGGAAGCTGGAATTCTCTAGAGTCTTCTTGCCTACAGCGTTGGTATTTGGGATGACGCAAAGCTGAACTCATTAAGCACTGTCAACTGGAAAACTTCCATGTGGATTGGCTTTCTCTCAGCAGGGTGGCTGGATCCGAGAAGGAACATCTTGAGGAAAATCTCGAGAGAACTGAACATAAACTATATGACCTTTACTAACTGGGACTTTTAGTTCATACATTTGATCAGTTACAAGCCAGACACTAAAGTCAGACTATATGGAAATGGAGTTCTCTCTGAGTGGAACATGGCAAGTTTCTGCTGCATATGAGCGTGTGAGGTGGGGAATGTGATTGCAGCCATCTGTCTGTCGCAGTCTGCTCTGGGGTTCAAGGATCAGTGAGGTGGCTAAAAAGGCATATTATGTCTACTTGTTTTGTGTGATGCTGATTCCTAGAGGGAAAATCAGAAAAGTTTTCAGAGGAACTTCCTCTAGTCAGAAAAAAAAAAGCTAGTGTCTAGATGTTATTCTGAGCTTTTTTAAAGGTGACATATAGAAATAGTTTTTGGTATTGGTGTATGTGATTTGTTGGATGGGCTTTAACACTTGGGTAGATTCTTGTTCCTACTACCACGAAAAGGACATAGAGCAATTGCAATGCTTCAAAGGACTCCCTTTGCTGCGCTTCTGACCCCTGGCAACCTCTTATTTCCCACTTCTAACCCCTGCCAACCTCTCATTTCCAGGTAAAAATTGCTTCATTTAGTGGTTTTCAAAATATGCTGTGTATCTCCTAGGGAGTGCACAGGACCATCTAAGAAGAGAGGAAAGAAAAGAACAGAAAGGATATTTTTAATTATTTTTATCTCCTCTGTTTACATTTCAATTTTATGTATGTCTTAAAATGAACATAACAAATTAGCAACATGGGATATGTGTGTGCATGTGATTTATAAAAACAATGAAACATAACAATGGGAAAGTTGTTAAAAAAATCATTATTGACAATAAAAAAAAGTTTTCAGACTACTGATTTAGATGAACACCAAAAGCAATTTTCTCTGAGGTGGAAGTGGCATCGTAGTTCGCACCTGAATTTACCTCAGTCAAATGGAGCACGGATGAAGGACAAGGGGGCCACAGAGAAACACAGCTCTCAGTCAGAGCGTGGATTCTTCAGATGAGGTTGTAAATGAATCTATTATTCAATGTCTGCCTTCCTAGATAAACGGGAGAGAGCGCTGCTGGTGTAGTGGTAAAAGAGTTGCAACCCAACCCAAAAGCATGCAGTTCAAATTCACTGACTGCTCTGAGGGAAAACAAAACAAAACAAAAACCCACCAAAAACAACGAGTCACTGGAGGATCAGCTATGTGTTTGTTCTGACTCAATAGTCACACAGCAACAACAGCAGATAAATTACATGCTTCACAGACGCAGAGACTTTCTGTCATTCTTTTGAGTAAGCAAGATAAGAATCACACTTTTGTTTTTATGAACCATACTTTCTGGATGAGAAAAGAAATAGTAAAAATGGAAACTTTTAATTAAGAATGTTTCAGATAGGTATGAATTCTGTCAAGAAATGTAAGAGGGTAATGTGATGCTGTGATTAGGTCCTGCTGAGTCAAATCCAACTCATTGCAACCCTGTGTATCACAGAATGAAGCTCTACCTGATGCTGAACCATGTTCATAATCTCTATTGTGCTTGAATCTATTGTAACTGCTTATGTCAATCCCATTCTGTTCTGTCCCATCCTTCTCAGAGTCAGCCACGGTGTATTGTGATACACAACAGTCAAATGCCTTTGCATAATCAATGAAACACAGATAGATATTCTTCTGGTATTCCCTGCTTTCAGCTAAGATCCATCTAACATTAGCTACAATATCCCTAGTACTATAACCCCTTCTAAACCCAGCCTGGACTTCAGGCAGTTCTATGCTGATGGGCTGTTCTAGTCGTTTTGGGATAATCTTCAGTAGAATCTTGCATGTGATATGAGTGATATTATTTGATAATTTCCACACCCTGTTGGATCACCTTTCTTTAGAATGGGATCAATTATAGATCTCTTCAACTCAGTTGGCCAGATGGTTGTCCTCTAGATTTCTTGACACAACTTGGTGAGAACATCTAGGGAAGAATCTGTTAGTTGAAATACATCAGTTGGTATATCATCAATTCCTGGGACCTTGTTTTTTTGCCAATTCCTTCAAAGCAGCTTGAACTTCTTCCTTTATCACCATAGGCTCTTGCTCATATGTTGTTTGATGAAATTCTTCTGTGTCTCCTAATTCCTTTCAGTACAATGACTCTGCATACTTTTTCCGTCTTCTTTTAATACTCCCTGGATCATTTAATATTCTGCCCAAAGCATCCTTAGGTATAGTAACTGGAGGCTTGAATTTGTTCTTCAGTTCCTTGAGCTTAAGGAATGCTGAGAGAGTTTGGCCCTTTTAATATTCTGGCTCCAGCTTCTTGCACATTTCATTGTAATGCTTTGTTTCCCTGAGCTGCCTTTTGAAATCTTCTGTTCAGTTCTTTAATATTTTTAATTCTTCCCTGTGCTTTGGCTTCTTGGTGCACTAGTGCAATATTCAGTCTCTTCTGACGTCCATTTTGGTCTTTTCTTCCTCTTCTGTCTTTGTAATGATCCTTTGCACTCTTACTGGATGATATTCTTGATATCCTCCTACAACCCAACTGGTCTTCACTCATTGGTGTCCAAGGCCTCAAACATGTTCCTGGGTTGGTTTTGAAATTCAGGTGGGATAGACTCAAGATCATATTTTGGTTCCCATGGATTCGATTTAATTTTCCTCAGCTTCAGCTTGAAGTTGCATATGAGTAGTTGGTGGTCTGTTCCACAATCAGCTCCTGGCCTAGTTTTCACAGCTGATATTGAGCTTCTCAAGTGGTTCTTTCCACAGATGTAATCAATCTGATTCCCGTGCATACCATCAGGTGAATTCCATGTGTATAACCTGTGTTTATGTTTCTGATAAAATGTATTTGCAATGAACAGATCAATTGTGCAAAATTCAATCATTCTATCTCCAGCTTCATTTTTGTGACCGAGTCCATGTTTTCCAACTACTGATCCTTCTTCTCTGCTCCCAACTTTTGCATTCCAGTCACCCATTATTATTAATGCATCTTGATTGCATGTTCAATCAATCTCTGGCTGTAAAAGTTGGTAGAAATCTTCTAATAATTCTTCTTTGGTTCTAGTTGTTGGTGCATATATTTGAATGATAATGGTATTCACTGGACTTCCTCATATACATATGGATATTATCCTGTAGCACACAATATTGTATTTCAAGACATACCTAGAAATGACTTTAACTCACTCAAAATGCCCCATGCCAGTCCATCTCATCTTTGCAATGCCTAGTATGTCAATATTTATGTGTTCCAAATTTCTTCCTTAATGATATCTGATTTTCTTACATTCATGGTTCTCACATTCCATATTCCAATCACTAGTGTCTGCTTACAACTGTTCCTCTTCCTTGTATTTCCATGCTTAAAAGCTCTACCTCAGTTGCCCTCTCTGTTAGTCTATGTGTGTTGTGCGGTACATAGGATTTAAAGAGGCCTGCTATTTCAGAAGTGGATGGCGAATCTTCTTCCTAGTCTGTCTTAATCTGAATGCTCAGATTTAGAAAAGAATCTGACAGACAGCATTTTATGGACAAAAGCAGATGAAAGGTATTTCCCCAGTTGTAGAATTAACCAATATTTTTAGTGTTGTCCCTGCCCTTGGGACAAGTGTTTTGACCCATCCATTTCCATGATCCATCATCCACCAGCATCCCCTTCCACTCCCATCCACTCCCTTCAACATCTGTCACCCATTGTCCAGCTCTTGATCTGATAGCTTATATCTCAAGCTTTATGGGCTTCTCTAATTTCTAATGCTTCAGGACACCTGGGATGAGTCCTATCTCCGTACCTTTTCAACCTATATGCGGAATAGATCATCTGGGAGGCTGGGCTGTATGAGGAGAAGTGTGGTATCAGGATTGGAGGAAGATTCATCAATCTGCATTATTCAGATGACACAACCCTGATTGTTGAAACTAAGGAGGACCTGAAGCACTTGCTGCAGAAGTTCAAGAACTGCAGACTTCAATATGAATTGAGGTTCACTATCAAGAAAACAAAAATTCTCATCACTGAACCAATTGGCAGCATCAGGATGCTTGGTGAAGTGATTGAGATTGTTAACAGCTTTAGTTTACTTGGATCCACAGTCAACACTCACAGCACCAGCAGCCAAGAAATTAGAAGATGCATTACAATGGGAAATTCTGCTGTTAGGGACCTCTCCAAAGTACTGAAGAGCAA
>NW_006399779.1:23040242-23042216 GCF_000299155.1 Elephantulus edwardii | reverse complement strand
AGGGTTTAGGGCTGTTGTATGTAGAGTCCCTATGACACACAGGTGACTCGACAGCACATAACAACTATGATAAATGTCAATCCAGCATCTTGAGCATCTCCCTTTCCTTTGCGGGCACCAAAGACTGCCACCTTCTGACAACATGATTAAAGAATGAGAGACTGTTTCACCACCTTTGCTTCTAAGAAGCCCTCTGGATGCACTTCTCTAAGATAGCCACCCCTCCTCCAAGTCCACAGTATGTGCAACAGATCTCACCAACAGCACTATTCAAAGGCATGAATTCCAAATGCCAATAATCATAAAGGTGGTTAACAACCTTATGCATGCTGATGAACAGCCCGACGCATGATACTTCGGATCACCAGGGCTCACTAATGGGATCTATCTATCTCTTTCTTCACTGCTGACTAGTTGGAATAAGTATTATAATTGTATTAGAGCTGAATTTCCACTGGGCTTCTGGGATTGTAAATTGGAAGATATTGTCCATTTTTCTCATACGGAACTGCTCGTGGGTCCAAACCCCCAGAGAGAGACAATTCCCTGTCAACTATGCCACCAGAACTCCCCTAAAATGAATGAATGAATGAATGAATAAATAAATAATTTTTAAAAGTGTAGAGCACAGACACATTTCATGAAGAGTTTCTAAGTCCAGAAATCAGAAGGCCAGTAGAGAGAAATAAGATAAAAAAATAAAATAAAAAATGTGATGTACACAGGCAGAATTTCTGGCAGTTCTCTGTCCATATAATTGTTCTCACTGTTCTTAATATTCGTCAACAAAATTTTGCTTGAATGTGATATTAAGGGTATTTTTTGGTGTGATTCTGTTAGATAATTTTTTTAAATGGAAATAAATATGGATCTCTTCCTATCATTCGGCCAATTGGATGTCCTCCAAATTTCCTGGCATGGATTGGTGAACTCATTTAGAGATGTATCTATTTGTTGAAGCATGTGGATGCATGAAGTATCCTATTGACTCCTTGAGCTTTTCCCCCCCTAATGTCTTCAATACCAACTGGATTTAGAAGCTGTGGCATGAGGAATAACACTATTGATGTCAGATGGATCTTGGCTGAAAACGGAGACTATCAGAAGGATGTCTACCTGTGTTTTGTTGACTATGCAAAAGCTTTTGATTAGGCGAATGATACTAAATCATGGTTAACATTGAGAATCATAGATCACTTAATTATGCTTATGTTAAACCTATACCTAGGTTAATAAGCTACCGTATGAACAGAGCAAGGGAACACTTCATAATTAAAAATCAGGAAAGCTGTGTATTAGGGCTATATGTTTTTGTCCATACCTATTCAGTCTGTATTCAGAATAAATCTTTTGAGAAGATGAACTCTATGAAAATGAATGTGACATCAGGATTGGAGGAAGACTCATAAATGAGTCAGTTTTGTCAAAATGAGTCAGTTCTTTTCTCACTTGAGGCAGGGCATATGTCTTTGTATGTCAGCATAGGACCTATGAGAAATGGATCCTGAACAGAATTAGAAAGAAAGGATTTCAAGGAAGTCAAATCCTGAAAAGATAAAGGAGGGAGCAATATTAGGTAGGGGGGAAAGGAGAAAAGTGGTCAGTCAGAAGATTCTGAGCCTGGCTCAACTCTGAAAACGTTTGATCCAGCTCTAGCAGAGGTTTTGGGGCAATGATGATCTGTGTGAGGAGTACTGCACTGAATTTTCCTCTCTATGCAGAGAAACACGTGGCTTTGGCCCACATGCTGCAAAGCACAAAGGCATTACTGTTGGAACTGTCATCTCATTGCACTTCTCGCAGTAGGCCTTCTCTCTGTTTTTTTTAAATAAGATTTTTATTTTATACTGGTTTACTTACAAAGATCACATACATTGTTTTTCACACCCATTCAAATTGCGCAACCCTATCGTTACCTATCTACACAGAAGTTCTACAGGACACGTCACCTTCCCTTGGAGACACCACAACTAA
>NW_006399779.1:23017018-23037177 GCF_000299155.1 Elephantulus edwardii | reverse complement strand
GGTTGGCGCAGGATAGAGCAGGGTTTAGAGCTGTTGTGCATAGGGTCGCTATGAGTCGGAAACGACTCGATGGCACATAACAACAACAACAACATCGTTACCACGCCCTGCTGCCCATCCTTACTTCTCTGGCCTCACCCTCTCCCCGTTGGTTCCTCATAGTCATTCTCCAATAATGGTCGTATAAAATATCTGTCCTTATATAACTGAGTTAGTTTACTTAGCATAATGCTGTCCAGTCTCTCCCAAGTTAGGTAGTGAATTAAAAATCCTTGCTCCTCTGTGCTGTGTGGTATTCCATCATGTGAATGTACCATAATTTCTCAATTCATTTGCTTGTGGTTGGACATTTGACTGCTTCTATGTTCTTGTGCTGGTGAGTAACTCTGCTATGAACATTGGTGTACAAGTCTCCGTTTGTGCGTCACCATTTCCTTGGTGTATATTCCAAGCAGTGGAATAGCTGGGTCATATGGAATTTCTGTGTTCAGCTTTTTGATGATGTGACAAACTGCCTTCCCTGGTGGTCGTGCAATTCCAATGGTATATAAGAGTTCCTATCTCTCCACATCCTCTCCAACACTTATTACTTGCAGTCCTGTTAAACTTTGCCACTGTTAAGTGAGATGGTATCTCACTGCGGTTTTGATTTGTATCTCTCTTAGTAGTAGGCCTTCTCTTGAGGCCTTCTTGCAATATGGTGCTGTGCTTGCATGGACACCATGCTTGTCCTTATTAAGACCACAGACCAAGAATGGGTAACTGACAAATATGTCCTCCTGCCAGCTTCTGTGGGTATTTTACACTGAGATCTCAAGAGTTCATCAGTAGCAAAAATCCTGTTTTCTGTTCACCACTGTCCCTAATTAATTTATAAGGTTCTTTAAAAAGGATCCACGTAACATTTTTTCCCTGGATTGATACTAATCTCAAGGATTATCATTAGTTAGTGAGAAAAATACTGTAATAATTAACTTTTATTTATTATTTTGTGTCCATTTGGTTGGAAATTTTAGAAGGTGGAGATTGTGACTGTGAGCTCAATTAGCAAATGTGGGCTGGCTGATGTGAATGAGTTGGGTGGGAACTTCTGTGATGGGAGCCTAGAACTGTCCATATAAAGACACACAGAGACTTGCTGTGGAGAAGAGGGGCATGAAGCCCCTGGAAACTTCTGCAGGTGTTGCAAAAGCACTGAATGGAGGATCGAGTTCTGAGAAGTACAGCAAATGCAAAGTGGATTGCACTTTGAGTCTTATCACAGAACTGAGTCCGGGAAAGGGTACAAAGTCACCTGAAATGTGGATCAGGAATAGAGGCATGCACTTCACCTCTACATGTTGTTGTTAAGTGCTGTCAGGTTGAGTACAACTCATAACAACACCATGAACAGCTGACCGAAATCCTGCTCTTTCCTGTTCTGTCCTCATCATCTCTCAGATGCTAGAGCTCACCGCTGAAGTCATTGGACTATCTTAGTGGAGGTTTTTCTCTCTTTCACTGATCTTCTGTCTTTCCAAGCATGGCGTCTCTTTCCAAGGAAAAGCCTCACCTAGCTACATGTACAAAAGAGTAAAGATGAAGCTTCTCTTTCTTTGCTTCCAAGAAGTAACTCTGACTGCACTTTTCCCAAGACATCTGTTTGGGTTTGTGGCAGTCCATGGGCTATTCAGTACTATTCTCCAGCACTGTACCTCAAAGGAATCAGTTCTTCGTGTGCTGTCCTTATTCATTGGCTTGCTTTCTGATGCATAGCAAGTGATTGAGAAGACTATGGTTTGGATCAGTTGTGTCTCAGTCTTTAGCCATATTTAATGACATTTTCTTTAAATGCTTTCCTGAGGCCCTAGTTAGAAGTTAGTCTGTTCTCCGTCTTGAGAAGCTCAGTAAGTCTATGCTTCAACTGTCTTTACCAGGTTCTCACGTCCCCAGATTACTACATCTTCATACAACTTACCCGGGGACTAATCTACACCAAATAAGGAGAGCCCCATTTCTGTCTGAGTCTTCAGAATCACCCCCATCTACAGGAAATGCATGACACCTAGCTTACCCTAACTTGCTTGCCATCCAAACACCTTCTCAGACAATTCCACCTTGTCCTTGCATACCACCTCCACATGCGGCCCCAAAACATGCCTCTCTGTCCCTGAGAGAGGTGAGCTTAAAATTCTATGTGACTCCTGCCTGAGGCTCATTTCTTGGTAACTGATCGACCATTCAAAATGCCCACAGACCCTTTTGGATCAAACTGAACACACCATGACCAGTCCTTGGACATAAAAGAAATACTTCTCCTGTTGCCGTAGGAAACTGTTAAAAGTGTTGTTTAAACCTGCTGCATACACAAGATGAACTTCTGTTCCTCATTAGTCTAGTTTGACTTTGTGTCTTTTCTTTGCCCTGAAATCAATGGTCAAGTTATTACTTATTCTTTTCTCTGCTTCCAGATGCCATTAGTGATTCTTTGAAGCAACACATGCTTGACCCAATGGTGACTGGGAGTCTCAGACCAGCTTTCTGATCTCGCTCGAGAAACATATGGATTTATCAAATAGTCAGTGATGAGTCACCAGAGTGGCCCTGGGAAGGGGAAGAGGGGGGAAAACAAATTGAGTTTGAACGGTGGCAAAACAAATGCCATGTTAACGCAGGCATTCAATATATAGAAGAAGCTGTCTGATTCTCTGATAATTAAACTTTAAAGAGAGGCTTGTCTGGTTCCAAGTAAACAAATGTAATGATCTTTTGTTCACACTAAGACTTAGTGCATGTGATTTCTCACTGCAACTGGGAGTTTTAAAGTTGTCAGTAAGTCCTGAGCAGACTATCTGGTTTCCCTTTAACCCATCTTCTTTGGTAGGAAGAGAGTGGGAGTGAACTAGAAGGAAGGAATGTTAGTGTTTACAGCCATGGAAGAGGAATCAGGGCTGTACTGGGATGCTATTTAAAAACAAACGACATAGAATTTGAGCTGGTAGAGATTCTCCAACTTTCCCTTTAGCAGAAATGGAATCTGAAGCTTAGAGAAAAGCAGCAGAAACACATACTAGAAAGGAAACTGGAGTCAAAAGAATTGGTTCAAATCCTGACTTTAATAGGTATTGGCTCTGTGACTTCAGTACGTAGCTTTGAAACCAGCATCTTCTCCTGTGACCTGGACTTGCTAGGTCCCTAGAGCTGATGGAAAACATGCAGAGGCAGAATCTGACTCCCAGAACCTGAGGCAGAATTCTCAATTCTTGTTGGCATTTTGAAGTAAATATAGACACTGATTCAACCTCCTTTCATGTTGCTAACTCCCTTGTTTATGCTCTCTCTTCATAACACCTGATGTTCCTGATACTTGGTTCTAATGAGAGTCAGACAGAACATGCTTGCAAATTCAATCTTGGTTTCTTTTTGGGAAGTGCTATTTATCTTGATGTTCTCATTTGGCAATTTCTTGGGTGTTGATAGACATGGGTCAGATAACATCTTAAAGCTTCCATCTGGAGTCTTGGCTTTAAAATTATAAGTATTTCCTTCATTCCTACCATCATATGTAGGCCTGGATAACAAATATAGGGATGACAAAAATAAAATCAGATGAGACTATTTAACTCTAACATTATAAGAAATAAGAGCTAATATGAGAGACCAAAAAGAAACTAGTGGGAAAACAACATCAAGAGGGGCAAAGAGACAGGGACGCCTGTCTAGGACAGGGTCCTTACCATGCCCAGCCCATAAACTGAATGGTTACTATTGTTTGCCCAAATTAGACTCTATTCCTGGATGTCAAGCCTTTGTTAGTGACATCACTTCATGCAGTTTCTATTTCTTCATCTCTTATATGGTTGGGTTCTTGTTGTTACATACCATTGCGTTGGAACCAACTCCTAGCTGACCCTCCAGTGGCTTTTCATAGGCTTTAAATTGTATGGGTGGAGATTTGTTCTTCTCCCACAGAACCGCTGGTGGATTTGAACCAACTGCCTCTGGATCAGCAGTGCCACTCCTTACCTCTAAGCCACCAGAGTACCCTCTCTGGGATGGTAGCCATGTCAATCTTGGCTCTCAAGGCTAAGATAGGAAGGATCAAATTAAAAGTTAACTTGAAACTGTTATTAAAATATTTAATGCTGAGTGGCACTGTTGGGGTGATAATTGAGGATTTCTAGCAGTTCATTTATGGCTTTGTAGTCCTAGGGAGAAAGTTGTAAATTAGGAGCCTTGATGGCAGAAAGGTTACACTCTCAGCTGTTAACCCAAAGGTTGGTGGTTAAACGCACCTACTGGCTCTGCAGGAATAAGACAGTGTGACCTGCTTCCCTAAATATTATAGCCTAGATGACCCTATCAGTCAGTTTCATTATGCACGGGTTCCTAGAAATCGTTGGCTCAATGACTCCTCACAACAATACAGGAGACCACGAAAGGTGGAATAGAGTCCTGGAAATCCATTTGCCATTCTGCGAAACAAAGTCCAAGGAATGCTCCTCATTATTATTATCATCACCGAAGAACAAAAATATTATCATTATCATGGGAGATAGAAGAAAATCTTTTTCCTGGAGATAAAAGAAGGTCATCACTACCAATCCTTCTTGGAGTGATAATTAGAAATTTTAATAGACTAGGAATATTTATTATTTTAGTCAATGGATTATTGTTGAGAACCCAGATGAGTCTGCAGTCTGAATGGGAAGGTCAGTCATCAAGCTCAGCGATGTTTTTTGAGCTGGAGATATTTGCTAGGTCCAGGCGCAGAGCTAATTTGCGCCTCCTCTTTCTCCAAAGTAAGGATGAGCCAGGAGGTGACCAGAGAGTCACTCGAAAGCTGGGCACATTAAGGCCAGGCTTCCCATAAATAAGACTCAATGGTTTCCTGAGGCCGGGGAGCAGGATAAACCCACACGAGTAAAATGAGAGTCCAGGAAATTGGGCTCTTTCCTAATGCTTTTGTTCTTGGTAATATTTCTCCAGTGATCATTCAGATGGTATCATATTTCATTTTTTCTGTCTCAATCTTTAATTCTCTGGATAGGACCCTGAAATCCATTTGCCATTCAGTGAGATTAAATCCAGGACATGCACATCATTATTATTATCATCACTGAAGAGAAAAAGAATCTATCAATTTCACTATTTCCTGCGGCCTGCATAATAATTCAAGTTCTGTCCAGTCCCTTTATGTAATTTAGGGGACAATATAAGGACATTGCTGGGAAATATATATTTATATATATATTCCCAAAGCTAGAAACTCATGGTTCAGTCTAGCTGTATCAAATTCTATTTTTTTTTAAAAATTAAGAGAATAATGGCACTATTTCTCTTGGACATCAGGAAGCTTTATCTTTAACAAAGTCTTATCTCTAAAAAAGTTCACTCTCTGCAGATCCATTTTCTTCTGGGTAATGACTGAAGAGAGCTCTAGCAAAATATTTCTGGTTATGAAATAATGGCTTAAAGCATGTCAGCAATCAAATACTTCATATTTGGTCTTTTGAGAAGACCACTGGAGCCTAAGGCTCTTGATCTCCATAAGTTCAGCTAGCCCACACTCATTGAATATCACTTTTGAGCAAATAAACAGGCTCAATTCTCAGAGGTAAAAAGCTAATATAAGCTAGTCTTTGAACTTGAGCAGGTCTGGTTGGGCAGTGGTGTCTCTCTGCATGTTGCAAACAATAACACATTTACATGGTAACTGAAACATGAGAGGTTTGAGTCCATCCAGAGGGGTCTTGGAAGAAGCAGACACTGAAAGCCATATTGAGCTTAGTTCTTTTAGACTCCCATGATATTGACAGGAGCTGATTCAGTGGCAGCTGATTTAATTGTGAGAGCAGACATTTAAACAAGGGGTTGTTCCTTCTCCCCTTCAGGAATGTGTACAGATTCTGCAAATGATACCAAAGTCTCCCGCTGAGATATAGATGCTTTCTCTACCTGATATTCACCCAGCATTATGCTTAACTGTGTCTATCTGTATGCTGTTCGAATTCTGAAGTCCACAATGAGAAATCATGCCCGCATAATGCTATAGGACAAATGTTGACAACATTGTATAGACAAAGAACAGTGAAACCACACCAAGAAAGAGTTTAGTAATAGAAGGCTCTGGGCTCAAAGGATGAATTAACTTTTGCCATGCATAGAGACTCAATATCAAGATGACAAAGATTCCCACCACTGGGCCAATTGGCAGCATCAGGATGCGTGGTGAAGAGGTTGAGATTGTTAACAGCTTTAGTTTGCTTGGCTCCACAGACAACACTGTTGGCACCAGCAGCCAGGAAATGAAAAAAACATTGTGATATGGGAAAGTCTGCTGTTAAGGACCTCTTCAAAGTATTGAAGAGCAACAATGTCACTGTGGAGACTAAGGTGCACCTGACACAGTCCATGGTCTTTGCAATCACTTGCTATGCATTAGAGAACTGGACAATGTCTAGGGAGGATAGAAGGAAAATTGATGCCTTTGAGTGGTGGTGTTGGAGAAGAGTATTGAATATATCATGGACTGCTAAGAAAATGAATAGGTTCATCCTGGGGAGGGTTAAGGCAGTCTGCTCCTTGGAGGCAAAGATTCTGAAATTTCATCTGATATACTTTGGACATGTTGCAAGGAGGGACCAGTCCTTGGAGAAGGACGTCATGTTTGGTAGGGTGGAAAAGTGCAGGAGAAGAAGACCCTCTATGAGTTAGATTGATTCAGTGACTAGGGTAATTGCGGTAGGTGTATCAGAGACAAATGAGACTGGCACAGGATAGCCCATGATTTAGGGCTGTTGTACACAGGGTTGCTATGAGTCTCAAGTGACTCGGTGGCACATAACAACAACAACAACAACAGTGTAAAAAATCTACAGAAAGGTAACCAGCCAGGGTAGAACCATCTGTGTGATGATAACAGAAGATATGAGAGACGTATTTGGACATTTAAATGATTGATGTAACCAAATCTCTTGTGGCCCTTGAGTTGATTTTGAGACTGCCCCTCTTGATCCTGGGAAGCTGCTGGTAGATTTGAACATATAATTCAAAGGGGTGACCTTTAGGTTAGCAGTGCAACACACACTGCACCCCACACGTCCTAACCACAGCACAGGGCCGTGTGAAGGGCTGACAGGAGGTAAGTAGGCAGGGCCAGTTCTGAAGGCAATGTGGTTTCTATTATGAGACAATTCTATCTTATTCACTCTGTTAGTATTTTCTTGGCTGATAGTCAAATTAAGGAGATACAATCTTGTTCTCAATTTTGCATTATTTTTCCTTGCATGTGTGTTTTTTAAAAATCATATTTTACATTAGAATATCTTTTCCATATTTTATAACATTTCAATTTGTCTTGTTGAAGGGCTCATATCCAGAAAGCTAAAGAAAACAATGGTAAAGGAAAAAGCTGCAAAAGGACTTTATTTCTTTGTTTTGAAGATGTGTAACTTGAGATTTATTTCTGGCCCAAAGAGTTGAAGCTAAGGATGGCATGTCACTTCACACAAGTGAAAGATGTATCTGAAGAAAATAAACCCTGAAGAACTCATAACAGCCATCAAAGCAGATAGACATCCTATTCAGGTGTTTAACTTAGACTCTAGTAGGGTATGTTTCAAATTTCTTACATGGTACAAAGAGAAGATTGCTCAAGAGCAACAGGAAAGACTATGGAAGGGGTAAAGGTTGATGTTCAGGTCACGTATTACTTCTCTGAAGAAGTGAGAGAGAAATGGTGTTGAAAACCAAATAAACTAGGATGATTTCCTTGACTACTTTGAAGTCAGCTTTAGTTTATGTAAAAAGAACACATAATTGTTCTACATCCAAACCAACACTTTAATTTTATTGAGAAAGAGTACAGTCACCATTTTGGGTCTTTATTATACTTCCAGACTTTTCACTATACACACATATAGACTTACTGAAGGATGAATCAGAGAGGCAAATCATGATGACAGATTTCTTGGAACATAGGATTTCCAGATCTAAAACTGAGACTGTGCAAAGAAGTCAGAATGGCTCGTCATCCTGCCCATAAACTGATAAGGGCTGAGGTTTTTCTCACCGTTTTCTGCATGTGCGTTCTAAAGCGACACATTGATGGGAAGAAGAAGAAAGTGACTCATCTGACTTTACAGTCAAGGAAGACTGTGCCCTACTCATCCACTCACTCATTGATTAGAGTCAAATCTGACTCAGCTGATGCAACAGCTGGTTTTCAGAGGCTGTGTATCTAGTGGCAGGAAGTTGTCCATCTTTGTCCTTCCTAGTGAATTTCAACCATCAGAGAGGCACTGTCTGTCTTTCAGTTAGCAGCACCATTTCCTATGGATTATGCCACCAGAACTCCCCAAGTCTTGGCGGATCTTTGAGTTAGAGCTTTTTTTCCTTTTGATTTAGTTGAATGTTGAAGGTGATGGCTCACATAACTCCTAGTCTGTTCTCTCTTTGTCTAAGAGGTCCAGAGCTGATCCTTGACTGATTTGACAGGTCTTTGAATCTGTGATATGAGACTGAACTTCTTGTCTTGGTCACATCCTCCATTTATAGGCTCATCATTTACTAAAGAGTTACCTTGCTTCCTTTAAAAATGAAAGACACTGAACAATTTACATTATAAAGTCACCAATCTTCAAAAAAGGAGTTTGAAATGAATTCCAGAAAGAGCGTAATAATGAATGAATGTCAAGCCGTGGCAAAAATCCAAGATTTTGAGTGTTCTGAAAAAGATGAAATTATTGAAAACAAATTTCCTACAACAAAGTCTGTCTAAAGTCATCTAGTTTCCTTTATTTGAATTTTATCATTGAATGATTTGATTAGAGGAAGCACTCTCTCTCGCTCTCGCTCCCGCTCTGTTGTTGGGTTGAAACTGACCTATACCTAACCTTCCAACTGGTTTCTAGGGCTGTAAATCCCACAGAAGGAAATTGTACATCCTTCTGTGGATTTGAACCATTGGAAAGGGGTGACTTTCAGTTAGCAGCACACCTCACTACAGATTATGCCACCAGAGCCCTCTTGGAGGAAGGTGGTGGTGGTTGTTGCATGTCAGTGAGTCAAGCACAATTCATAGCAACCCTATCAACAGCCCTCTGAACCCTGCCCTAGCCTGTGCCATCCTTACCATCTCTGAGACACTAGAGCTCAATGCTGAAGTCACAGTGTCAATTCATCTTGTTGGGAGTCTTCCTCTCCTTCACTGACCCTCTACCCTTCCAAGTGTGATGACCCCTTTCCAAGGAATAGTCTCACCTAGCTACATGTCCAAAGTATGGAAGATGAACAGGTCATCCTTACATTCAAGGAGCACTCTGGCTGCATTTTTTCCAGGACATATATGTTTATTCTCACAAGTCAGAAGATATTCAGTACTCTTCTCCAGCACCGCAACTCAAAGGCATCAGTTCTTCTGTTATCTTTATTCATTGTCTAGCTCTCTGATGCGTAGCAGGTAATTGAGAAAACCATGCCTTCAAACTGACATCATTGCTTTCCATATTTTGGAGAGGTCCCTGACTGCAAACTTGCCCGATGCAATGCATCTCCTGAAATAATCAGATTTTGATAAGCTATCAGGCAAATGTTTTTATAAGGCGTGCTGCTTTCTCACATTTTGCCCTTCTTTTTTTTTTAAATTTAAATTTATTATTAATTTCAGTAAAAATATAGACTTTGGATTTCCATTCATTCATTGTTGCACTTTTCTCCCCTCCCAACCCTCCCAATTTGCCCATCTTGTATTTGTCTGCTTTAGCTTACCTGCTCATCTGAGACAAGATAATGTTTTTTTAAATATTATTTTTCCCCTCCCTTTCAACCTTGATTCTCCTTGAGTCAGCTTGGCTTTCTGCAAACACTGCGTTAGGTCAGTGGTGACACATCAAAAAGCATGGGGGGGGGAAGTGTGTTGTTGGCATTGGATTTCAAAAGCCTAAGTCTTCAGAGAAATAGAAAGAACTTGTATCTGGACAAGAGATTTGGAAGAATATTGTAATGTGAAAATGAAAACACCACTTTATGGATACTATATAATGGAGATAGAGTCCTAGGATGAGAGCTCTAAAGCTCATGGGGATCATGGATCACCTGAAGCACAGAGTTTCTACGTAGTCCTCTGATTAGTCTTCAGGACCTCCCCTCAGCTGAACAGTGTTAACCTAGAAGTGCACTTTAAAACTCACTTTAGGTAGACAACTCTTCTTTTAAACTTCTGATCCTTATTGGCTTTGGACTAGAGGATGGGGCACTTACCAGATGGGGAGACAATGGCTTAGAACAATGTTGTACTCGAGTGAAACTAAGTAAACCAAGTGAAAGTTTCTTTTTATATTGTGTAGTAACAAAAATATAAGGAGTGGGGAGAAACTCATGACATTCTTCTTTGAGATTTCCTCAACAACTCCAGGAAGAACCCAGTACTTACTCTTGAATTCCTGTTGGACTCCTTACCTGCTTGTATCACAGTACCAGTTGCAGGGAAATATGAGTTATTGCCTACATGATTAATTGTCTCTTAGATTGTGTTTTGAAAGTAGATGACAGATTCTAATATGCATACATTCCCTGGAATATAGTAGAGGCTAAGCTAAAATTTAATGGCTTGACCTAAAGATGTAAAATGTATGGAATTACTTTGGTTAATAATGAATTAAATAAACACTAAAATAATATTGTTATTGTTGTTGTTCTGTGCTGTCAAGTTGCCTGTGACCCATAATGACCCTATGCACAGCAGCTCTGAACCCTGCACTGTCCTGAGCCAGTCTCACTAATTCTGACACACCAATTCCCACTGCCCCAGTCACTGTATCAATCTATAGCATCTGGAGTCTTCCTCTCCTGTGCTGTACTTCCACCCTTCCAAGAATGATATTCTTCTCCAAGGACCAGTCTCTCCTGATCACATGCCCAAAGTCTGTGAGACGGAGCTTCAATATCTTATTCTCCGAGGAGAAACTTGGTTTCACCCTCTCCAAGACAGACCTATTTGTTTTCCTGGTGGTCCACGGTATGTTCAAGACTCTTCTCCAGCACCACAATTCAAAGGCATCAATTTGAGCTAACCTTCTGTGAAATATTTCTGGTCTCTGACTTCTACTTCCCAGTGTCTAATAATTATTTGAATGAGGGCATTGCTACATTTTAAAGGGATAGGAAGGCAGAAGGGAAAAAATCAGTATGCTTGATGAGTGTCAAGCTACAAAGAAAAGGAAATAAATTGCAGGGATGGACCAAGTATAGTTTCATTGAGGATAGATGTAAAATGCTACCTGTTAAGTGAGAAATAGGGGCTTGTATTACATAATATGTAGAATTTGATGAAAATTAAGTATTAAGCATTTTACCACAGCGTTAGTTGGTATGCTCAATAGAATCAAAGTACAATTCCACTTTTATATTATATATATATTACATTTTAAGACAATTTTTGGATATTATATGGAGATGGCTGGTTTCTCTCACACTTGAATGCCTGCCATATAAAGTATGATTCATTTTTGGAACAATGGACAGAGGTTACACTAAGGGAGGTGCTAGGTTGTCAGTCATAGGGAATTTGTTACAATTAAGTATTTCCATTAAAGAAGCACTAGCCTTGAGACAATCTCCACACAGCTTTATTGGCCAAGTTAAGACTGTGAATGAGTGGACTCGCATTGCACAGGATTCCTGATTGTCATAGGTGATGGGATTCAGGTGAGCTCTCAACTGGCCTTCAATTGAAAGACAAAGCACTCCTTCCTTCCCTGTTATATTACATGAATCCATTGGATGGTACTTTTTTTAGGGTAAGGGCGGATTGTGTAGACACGAAGGATCTTTTGGTAGAATTGTGCAGCTCAGAACCACCTAGACTTTCCCCACCCCTCACTGTTTATTCAGGACGAACAGCAGGGGAAGATCTGAGGTCCAAGGACCGGAATTCGTGTGAAAGGGAGCGTTATAACTCTTCGTGGATGTACGCTGTGAGGAAGAATGATGATGCTACTCTATGTTCCCTGACACTGTACCTGAGAAATAATGAGAGTTGATCAATGGAGCTGTGAGGAGACAGGATAGAGATGATGAAGAGGTGGATGTGGGCCTCGTGTGGAGAATGATGATATTTTAGCCCCGTGGTCCCGGGCTCACCGCCCAGCAGGTGAGTTTGGCACAATTGATGGCCTCTGACATGCAGGAGGTTGTAGTAACTCAGAGTTATGTCCCATGGCCAAGCAGCTCTCAAAGCTGAAGACAGCTTCATTACAGAGGACCCATCCTTCACTGAGCAGCAGGCCGTCTTCCATCAGCCGAAGACAAATGAGCAAATGGCACAGACTCTACACGTTTTCCATCTCACTTCTCTCTCTTGCCTAGAACAGCTTTGCTTGGTGGCTCCTGCTGCCTACTCTCTGAACTAGAGTGCAAAGGACTTGGCATCCGTCTACTGCCTTTGTGGCTTCTGCTGCCTACTCTCTGGACTAGAGTGCAAAAGACTGGCATCCTTCTACTCTTGGATACTTGAGGAAAATATGAGCATCTCCTTGATGAAATCATCCATTTGAGGGGTATCAGATGCAATCAAGGAACCACAGAGCATGCCCCGGTTTATCCAGGAACTGGCTGAGGCTCACTGCTGCTTTGATTCATCAAAAGTACCTCATGTCCCATTTCTGAACAGAGAATGACTAGAACTTCTCCCAAGAATCAGAACAATAAATTTGCTGTTATTGTTAGGTGTCCTCAAGTGGAATATGACTCATAGTGACCTTATGAGCAAAAGATTTGAACCCTTTTCTATCCTGCACCATCCTCACACTTCCTGACACACAGGAACCCATTGCAGCAGTTATCTGGTCAATTCACCTAGCTGAGGGTCTTCCTCTCTTTTGCGACCCTCCACCCTTCCCAGCATCATGTCTTTCTCCAAGGAAAAGCCCCTCCTTGCAACATGCCCAGCATATGTGAGGTGAAGCCTCAGCATTCTTGCCTCCAAAGAGCACTCTGGCTGCACCTTCTCCAAGACATATCTTTTGTTCTCTTTGCTGTCCATGAGAAGGCTCTTCTCCAACACCACAGCTCGAAGGTGTCAGTTCTTCTTCTGTCATCCTTATCCATTGTCCAGCTCTCAGATGCACAGCAAGCAATTGAAAAGACAATTTAAATTTCCTCTCCATCCAACATGATGCTCTCTATCGGTCCAGTGGTAAGAACCTTTGTTTTCCTGACATTGAGATGCAATCCACATTGAAGGCTGCATTCCTTGATCTTCTGCAATAAGTGCTTCAATAAAACCACTGAATTTTAATTTCCTGCCAGAATAAGGTAAAATGTTTCCCTATGTTGGAGGTAACAGAAAATGACCTATAGTTTGTGCAGTACTAAATTGGATTCCATATTCTCTCTCTTCAAGTCTCAGAGAAGCAGTCTCTGAATCTGAATCATAAAACATACTGATTGTTTTCTTTTTAGTGAGTTCAAAGAGAGACTGCAGTAAGGACATGCATTAGCTATGAAGTGTGCCACCTTTCCCTGATATCCTTTCTGACAGTGCTGCTCGAAGACTGGTCTGTATTGCCGTGACTGCCTTCCTTAGCAGCTAGTCAAACACCTCTTGTTGTTGGAAGTCTGACCGAAAGCCCTCAACTTCCCACCCTGGACATGGTTTCACTTTGGGACTTAAATAAAAAGCCACACTGTGGAGCATGAGACTGAACTTAACAAGTACTCAAGGGTGAGAGGAGGGACCCGAGAGGGTGGGAGAGCTGACCTCAGTGGAGTGAACCTTGCGCAGTGGGAAATGAGAGCTGAGAATATAAATTGCCCTTTGATCCTCCTTTGGGTGGGTTTCTGCAAAGTGCAATTTCTCCTTGCCAACTTTCTGTAGAAAGCAGTCCAAGATGTTGAGGGAACATATCTGCTAAGTGGGGGCAGCATCACGTTGTGGTTGAGTGTGAAGCACTGGCGGTCGCAGGGAGCATGTCATCTCACCATTCACAGTTGCCTTAACTTACTTCTCCTTATTTCCTTACATTCCTCCCTCTGAGCTCCTTTCTAGTACAATATCAACACCTTTATCCTTGCTTCGAGTTTGAAGCTGTCAACAGCTTCATCTTGCTTGGATCCACAATTAACAACCTTGGTAAAAGCAGCCAGGAAATAAGAAGACACATTGCACTGGGAAAAGATGCACTTAGGGATCTCTCCAAATTACTGAGGAGTAATAATATCAGTTTGAGGACTAAGGTGCATCTGTTTCAGGCCATGGTTTTTTTGATTCCTTCTATGCGTCTGAGAGCTGGACCATGAGTAAAGATGACAGGAGAATTTATGCCTTTGAACTGTGGTGTTGGAGAAGAGCACTGGGCCAAAATAACAAAAATATGTCTTGGAATAGGTGCAGCTGGAGTGTTCTTTGGAGGCAAGAGTGATGAGGCTTTGTCTAACCTACTTTGTGCATATTGCTAGGAGGGGCTATTCCTTGAAGAAGGACATGATGCTAGGAAAGGTGGAGGGTCGTGGAGGAGAAGAAGACCCTCAAACCAAGTGCAGTGATACAGTGACTGCCACAATGAGCTCTTGTGTGTCAGGAAGTGTGAGAATGGCACAATATAGAATAGGGTTCTAATCTTTTGTTCTGAGCCATACTCAACTTGACGGCACCTAACAGGAACAGGTCATCTTGGCTAAGACAGATAGAAATTGGTAAATTATTTAGTGCTCACCCATTGAGAGTTAAGCATTGCTAATTTCTGGGAGATACAAGATGAGTGAAGAAACTCTGGTGGCATGGTGTATTATATGTTGTCAGTTCTTCGAATCCATGGGAGAGAGATGAGTAGTCTTCTGTAACAATTTATAGCCTTGGAAGCCTGACTACTCTGGATTAGAGTCAACTGAACAGCCGTTCTTTTTATTGTTGTTCTTGTTTTGTTTTTTAATAGGATGTGTAAGATTTCAACCTTACTTTTAAATAAAGACAGGCATGAAATTACATAAACTTTTCCAAATCAGGGGGAAAAGTAGGGCAGGGGGATCTTAATAGTAAAAACTTTGAGATACAATATTGTTCTTATCTTGGAAATCTGGCTTGAAGAATTCTTCATATGACATGGGATTCAGCCCTTAAGCTAATGGACTGTTGAGTATTTCTCTTTGTTCCAGAATTAGCATAAGGCTAAAAGTAAACATATAAGGTTTCATGTATCCCACCTTCTAGAAAGTCACAGGGAGCTGCCAATAATTACATCAGATACTTCCCCAGAAGATTCTTGAGACTTAGAAGATATGCTGCTCCTTCAAGTAGTGACTGTCTCCCCACATGTCTTGATTAGACGCGAGTCTACATGCGATGGGGGCTGTAACGTCATCAGTGGTTGGCCTTGTGGTCAGAGAAGTTTTCTTAGAACCTTTCTTTCTTCCCTCTTGTGGTTCAAGAGAGCCAAATGAAGCAACTGGAATTGTCCAAATTAATAAAAAACATTTAGAAAAAACATGACTCATTGGCTAACTACTCATTGAGCTTAAAAAAAAAAAGATTGTCATGGTGAGCCCTCTAACACATGTGCAATGAATGCTTGGTAAGCAGTAATCAATAGTATGACTGGTGGCTGAAGGTGCTATGACTTTATCTGAAAGTAGGATGCCATTCATGTAACATTCACCTACAGATTACAATGACGTCAGTGAAGTATATCTGAGGAGAATACGGGACAATACTATTAAATTCCTTGTTCTTATGTCTTCAGAGGACTTTTAAGAGAACTTGAAAGACCAAAGGGACACTCACCCTACAGAAGAGTCAGAGAAAATGGTTATTTCATCAAACAGATTACCAATATGGGAAAGAGACAGGAAAATAAACTCTAACTTCAAAAAAACAATGTTAAGACAACACAACAAAGGAGACTATGGATAACAGAAAAATCTAGGTGACAGCCACTAAAGAAGGCTCGCCATTTCTATCCTTCCTTCCTAATTTCAACACCAGAGTGGGTGGAACAGCCATTATCACTCTCTTTGTTTACTTTGAATAGCCAGTATCACTGTTCTAGCTCATTCTGGGGGAGAGAGAAGAAAGAGATTTGGAAGCTGAAATATTAAAATTGGTTTGGACTCTATTTAAAGAATTGAAAAGAACCAGGAAGTTACAGGATATGTAAAAAATATTGGTAAGAGAGAAAAAAGAAATTTAGCGTAATAGAGTGGAAAATCAGTAAAATGTGAAACAGCTGTTATTGTTGCCAAGTGCCATCAAGTCAAGTATGATTCATAGTGACCCTATGATCAGGTGCACCTGATTCAGGCCATAATATAATCAAGTACTTGCTACGCGTCAGAGAGCTGAACAGTAACTAAGGATAACAGAAGAAGAATTGATTTCTTTGAGTTGTGGTGCTGGAGAAGAGAATTGAACATACTGTGGACTCTCAAGAGAACAAAAAGGTCTGTTCTGGAGAGGGTGAAACCAAGCTGTCCCTTGGAGGCAAGGATTTCCCCTCCCCCCCAAGATAAACTTGTTTTATTCTTTATTATTATTAATTTCAATGAACATTTACAGAGATTTTGGATTTCCATTCATTCATAGTTGCACTTTTCTCCCTGCCCACCCCTACCCCTACCCCTAGTTCACTCCTCTCTTTGAAAAGCAGAAGAAAAATTCCTTCATCGGTATACAATCCCCCACACACCCCCACCCTCACCCAGACTATACTCCATTCTGCAACCTTCAGTCTGGACTCCTATGATAACCATAATGCCCTCTACTAGATTGCTTTTAAACTGTGGGATTTTGAAGCTCCATCTCACATACTTTGAGTGTGGGGTCTGGAGGGACAAGTTCTTGGAGAAGGACATCATGCTTGCAAGAGTGGAGGTATAGCACAGGAGGGGAAAGACTCTAGATGAGATAAATTAACACAGTAAGTGGGGTAATGGAGATAGATGTGTTGGAGTTAGAATAGGGTAGGCTTCAGAGCTATTGTAGATAGGGTTACTATGAGTAGCAGGTGACTTGATGGCACATAACAATAACAACATAACATAGCCAATACTATTCTATTTCAGCCACTAATGCCCAATATAGCTATATTTATGTGTTCCCTTTAATTTTTTACCACTTCCAATTTTCTAGGTTCGTACTTCTTATATTTTATGTTCCAATTGTTAATGAATATTTGCTACTGTTCCTTTTCACTTTAAACATTAGTGAGTGCAGGTTCTGAAAGCTTGACTTCGTCTTCTTCATTAAGGTTGACTTACCTGGTAAAGAGGCAGCCCTTCACCACTCATAGTTTATTGTGTTCCAACTGGAGTGACTCATTTTTGCTGCTGTTACTGTTATTCACAAGGTTTTCAGAGGAATGTTTTTCTAGAGCTAGCTCACTAGATCCTTCTTCCTTGTCTGTCTATCGTAGTCCGAAATCTGTGCTTAAACCTGCCCATAATGGGTGACCTTGATAGCATTCAAAATTCTGGTCATGTAACTCCAGTAAATACAGCAGCATTGAACTGCCACAGAACTACAAAATAACAACTAACTGATGCCTCATATAATTACTAGAAGGCCATTACATGCCTGTCTCTTCTCAAAATTATTCAATGACTAAATTTCAAAGTTATAGATAACCCCTTTGAAACCAGGTGCATGGCACAACTTAGGTGTTTTATAGATTGATGATTTTCTTCTAATTGTATTAATGCTGAAAATCTGTGATGCAATAGAGTGTATTCAGAAGTTCTCAGGAACAGCTTTTTTTTATTATTATTATGTCAGCATTTTTTTAGTAATTCTCATACTAACATTTTGTGCCCTGGCATGCCTAGAAATAACATCTCTATTTAATTCTGGCAGCCCTGTGATGGAGGGTACTATATCTTTCATTTTCTAACTGATGATGTAGGAGCCAACAATTTAATACTCAAATTAACTGGCAGTAGATTGGTGGATAATATCCAGCTCTGTCCCTCTTTAGTTTTCCTGCTGTTTCTATTACAGTCATCTAGTCGGCTATCTTGACTTTGTAAAATCCAAAGCCTTTCTTCTCTTCAGAATAAATCTTCTGAACCACGTTCAGATGGTTCTATGATGGTCTCCTATTGACTTTCCACACGACATGAATTCACTGTGTCAAGGATCACACTTCAGGACGTAAGAGTTTATTTTCCCTCTGACTATTATTATTATTGCACACGTGTATATGGCTCTTCTTCCTTTTTTAAAAAACCAAGGTTTCTATTTTAATTAGTTAAAAATGTGCTGAGTTGTATTTAATGTGTTGGGCAATTTCTTTAGTTTGACTCTGATATTTAAGAAGATTGGAATACTCACCAGTCTATGCAGTTTTGGCTTTTGACTCATAAACCTGGGGCAGATGGGCCTGGGCTCAATAATTCATTACTGATGATCAATTTTATGGCTTTGTTAATTTATTAATGATATGATTCCTAGTGAGTCTGCCTCTATAATTTTCCTCTTGTCAATCTAAACAATTTGTATTAATGCATAATCGCTTTAAGCATTTGCAGATTATTCTTCTTCTTAGTTTGCACGGTAGCTCCATGGAGACATTTAAAAAAATATGTTCAAAAAGTGGTATGTCCAGTTCTGTTTTATATGCATCTCAATTTCATTTGCTGTACAGAGGTAAGTTGTGGTTGCTGTGATGCTAAACACTGTAACAGTGATGTGTCAGATGTGATAATGGTTACCCCTGGTGGACAGTGTTTGGTGGAGCTGCCCAATTAAGACAAGCTTGAGAGCAGGAGAGGCATCCACTGCCCAAATAGATTGACTCCAGAAACTCTATGAACTTGGAGAAACAATGACAGTTAGACAAACGTTCAGGTCTTTCATTTATAGGGTTGCTATGAGTTGTCTATGACTCGATGGCACTTAACAACAACAATATCATAATTAGCTATACAACTGGGAACTTTTGATCACATAAATGATCCACTGTCTTGTGTCAATATGTGGCCAATGCATGATGATTCCTGGGCCATTGGAGGTTCTGCTTTTGAAGTACTCGCAGCCTTGTAGTGGTGGAGGTTATAAGTACAGCTATATAGTATTCGTGATATATAGTGATAGTGTTAAAGAGAGGGAGTTAATAGGATCAGAAATCTGGTAACAAAGGTTTTAATTACATTTAATCGCTCAGGGAGTTGTTTGTATAATTCTTGCTTCCTCTAAGCATGGTCCCACACTGTTCTGTGTTAATATATCCCTGGTGTGCTGTATAATATCTTATTTTAAAAAATTCTAAGTCAAGAACAGAGGTTTGTGATTTATTAACTGTTATAAATCACCACTGGAAAGGAGGTTAAAGGAGAAGCACTCAGAGAACTTTAGGGGATCCTCTGCTGTTTCAGGACGTTCCTCTGGGAAAATAGACTGTTGTGTGAACTGAGTAAAGGAACACAGCATGGTTTAAAACTAGGAAGGGTGTGCATCGGGGTAGTATCCATTCTCCACATCTATTTAATCTGTATGCTGAGTAAATTGTGCAAGAAGCTGGGCTCTACGAAGAAAAATGTTAGGCATGTTATTCAGCAACCTTGCTTGTTGAAAGTGAGGAGGACTTGAAATATTTGCTACAGAAGGTTAAACAAGGCAGCCTTCCATATGGATTGCATCTCAATGTCAAGAAAACTAAAATTCATGTCGCTGTACTGATAGGGCAACATCATGACGGACAGAGAAAGAACTTGGATCTACAATTAATAAACTTAGTACCAGCAGTCAGGATATCAGGAGATGTAGAAAGTCTGTTGTCAGAAACTTCTCCAAATAATTGAGAAACAATGATGTCAATTTGAGGACTAAGGTGTATCTGATTCAGGCCATGATCTTTTTTTCAGACACTTTTTATGCATCTGAGAGCTGGACAAGGAATAAGGATGACAGAAGAAAACTTGATGCCTTTGAACTGTGGGTATTGGAGGAGAATACCAAATATCTCAGACTACCAAAAGAACAACCAGATATGTCGTGGAGAAGGTGCAGCCAGAGTGCTCTGTGGAGGCAAAGATGATGAAGCTTTGTCTCACATACTTTGGGCATGTTGTTAGGAGAGATTATTTTTTGGAGATGGACATTATGAATGGGAAGGTATGTTGTTGTTGTTGTTGTTATGTGCCATTGAGTCACTTGTGACTCATAGCGACCCTATGTACAGCAGCCCTAA
>NW_006399779.1:23010199-23013993 GCF_000299155.1 Elephantulus edwardii | reverse complement strand
AATTGGGATGGGAGTGTCAGAGACCGTGCGATTGGCACAGGACAGAGCGGAGTTTAGGGCTGTTGTACATAGGGTCGCTATGAGTCGCAGGCGACTTGACGGCACATAACAACAACAACAACAACATCTATAATTATATATATGAGGTAATAAATATTATCTGCCTTTAATTGTTTTTGGTGAAACATTCTTCTAGGTCATATAGCCCTGATCTGTCCACTTGCTGTACAGAGGTAACCTGTGGTTGCTGTGAAGCCAAACACTGTGACACTGATGAGTCAAATGTGATAATAGTTACCCATGGTGGAGAATGTTTGGGGGAGCTCCCCAATTAAAACAAGCTTGGAAGCAGGAGTGGAATCCACTTCCTTAATCGCTACCTCCGAAAACCCTATGAACCTGGAGAGAGGACGAAAGTTTTACAGGAGGTGTCCAGGACTTTCATTCATAGGGTCTCTATGAGTCGCCTGATACTCGATGGCACTTAACAACAACAACTTGATTAAATATTGCATTTGGGCAATCAACCACTCATTTCCTTTCTTTGATTCTTTTCTATGAAGGATAAATTCCTCTTTCTGAAGATACGAAGCTTTTTCATAAGACACATCTAAAGTGATCACCATGTTCTGAGAAGCTGGGCTAAACCATCGTCCTCATTTTTTTCCTTTCTCTGGATGCTGAGTGTAGGTGAGAAGATCAACTCTACGTTATAAAGAACAAATTTTCTTTTAAACAGTGTAGCTGCATATACATCTCTGAACGTCCCAAGAAAGGAGAAACAAGAATTTCCTTGAAGGTAATTTACCACTTCACAGGTTGATTGTGAGAATTTTCAAGCAGATCAGTCTTTCTTTATAGTAGAGTGTTTTGATTTTTAATTTCTTCTTCTTTTCTAGTAATTAGGGTACATTTTGTATTAATAGCTGCTAGAAACCAAGAGTTATCTATGCATAAATCCAGCATTATGTGACACAGTGAGAATTACAATGGCAGGAAGAAAGAGGACTGTGCAAACAAAACAAAGACATAAAATGTAATGAGGGGAAAGCAGGCAGCTCACTGCAACTGTAAAGACAAAAACTTCAGGGAGGTCTGATTTATAAGGAATAATTATTATTGGCTGATTTAGAAAACCAGGGCACAAACAGGAAGCTGCTGAAGTGGCTGTTTTTCAAACTGACTTGAAGAATCCCTGTCTTCTATATCATTATAAAATAATCATTCTTGGTGAATATGTCCCCCTTTCACAGAAGCCTTTGCAGGGACTAAAAAAAATACTGTTTGGATAAAATTCTGTTTGAGATGCCCGTAGACCACTATTCTAAGTGCAGAAGCCAAGCCCAGGAACAGCGCAGGGACATGAGAAGATTGCCTACGGGACCAGAGGGAGGATTTCAACTTAATTCTAACTTGAGATTTTCCTAAATTCAGAAACAGTTGGTTCTTGCAATTAAACTTTAAATTCTAATTAGAGAAAGTTAATCTTCACAACAGCTTTCAGTCTAAGAGAGAACACTCCGCCATTAATTCACTTATTTCCTCATCCAGCAGACATTTATTGAGTACCTACAGTGCACCAGGTGCAAACTGATGTGCTGAGAATACGAGGAGAAGTAGAACATGATCTTTGCTTCAAACAGTTCATATATCTAAAGGGATAAATGGAGATGGACATGACAAATTGACGTACATCTTCCCAAATCTATTTGCCAAATCTATTCTCCTCGTTACCTCTCACTAAATGAAGTACCGAGCTATAAAGTAGGCATCAAACACTAGTCACAGTGATAATGACAGTGGAATATGTCTAATACTTGCTTTACTTAAAAGTTATATTCAACAGTTAGATTGATAATTATTTTAAAGAAATAATTTAACAATTATTAATGACAGTGTGCATTTAATAACAATGCAATATTTAAGAATGATGTTATGTTGTTGTTTGATGCTGTCGAGTCGTAGACGACTCATAGCGATCCTATGAATGAACGGCCTGAGCACTGTTAGTACATAGAGCTTCCGGAGGCAAGCCGTTTCGGAAGTGGATGCCGCTCCTCCTTCCAGGCTTGATTTAGTCGGGAAGCTCCAGCCAGCACTGTCCACCATGGGTAACCCCGTTACCACCATTGGCACATCACTGTCACAGTCTATTTAAGAATGATGTTATAATTCTTTTAAATATTTATAATGTTGTTTTTGTTGTTGTTATGTGCCATCGAGTTGCCTGTGACTACCCGATGTACAACAAGCCCTAAACCCTGCTCTATCCTGTGCCAATCTCAATGTCTATGACACACCTACCCCCATTACCCTAGTCACTGAATCAATCCATCTCGTTGAGTGTCTTCCTCTCCTGTGCTGTCCTTCCACCCTCCCAAGCATGATGTCCCTCTCTAAGGACTGGTCCCTCCTTATAATTATAAATTTTATAATTTTTGCTTTTACCATTTCTATAAGTATGATTGAGACGTTTTGGGCATGCTATCAGGAGAGCTAGTCCTTGGAAAAAGACATTATGCTGGGAATTGTAGGGAATCAGCAAAAGAAAGGAAGACCCTCAATGAGATGGATTGGCTTATTATAACCCTGAACTTGAGCATGGTGAAGATTGTTTAGATAATGCAGAATAGGGCAGAGTGGTTCATAGGATTATTATGAGACATAATCAACTCAGTAACACCTAATATAGGGTTGACTGTTAGGAAATGTTGCTTAATCATGTGAAATACTGACCAATAAAAATCTTATCATCACAAACCCAGATGTTATCTTTCTCTTGTTAGTAGTGATTGCTCTTAACTAGAAACTGAAAACCAATTTACCTGGCCATTTATATAATTTTTAAAGAGAAGATATGGTAGTCCAAGCGTTAATAACAGCTTGATTTATGTAGAAAGAGTATTGAATTAGGAGCTAGGAGTCTTGGGCTATAATCCTGTCTGTTATTAATCCATTGTTTGAATTAAGGCAAGAGATTGAATTTATTTACATTTTAGATTCTCATTTCAAAATATTGAGTGGGGAGTAGATTTAGGGTATTAGACTATTCGTGATTTTTTTTAAACCAAATATATATTGAGCAACACTCTTGATACCAGGAGCCAAGAAATTAAAAGATAAATTACATTGGAAAAGTCTGCTTTCCGGGACCTCCACAGAGTACTGAAGAACAACAATGTCAGTCTGAATACTAAGGTGCACCTGATCGAGGCCATAGTCTTAGTAATTACTTGGTGTGTGTCAGAAAGCTGAACAATAACTAGAGACGATAGAAGGAGAATTGATACATTGAGCTGGGGTGCTGGAGAAGAGTTGAATGTATCATGGGCTGCTAGGAGAGCAAACAGGTTAGTCCTAGAGAATGTAAAACCAGCTATTCCTTGGAGGCAAGGATTCTAAAGCTTCATCTGACATACTTTGGACATGTTGCAGGAAGAGACCAGTCCTTGGAGAAGGACATCATCTTCGGGAGGTTGGAGGGACAGCGTAAGAGAGGAAGACCCTGGATGAGATGGACTGATGCAGTGACTGGGGTAATGAGGGTAGGTGTGTCAAAGACAATAAAGTTGGCACAAGATAGAGCAGGGTTTAGGGCTGTTGTACATAGGGCTGCTATAACTTGCAAGCGACTCAAGGGCACATAACAACAACACAACAAACAACCTTTTGCTATTGTTAAGTTATTGTTACTTAAGAATCTGGAGCTGAGTCTTTAGGGTTTTCTAGGTATACTATCATATCATCTGCATAGAGAGATAATTTTACCTCCTTTTTGCCAATTTGGATACCTC
>NW_006399779.1:22995751-23000624 GCF_000299155.1 Elephantulus edwardii | reverse complement strand
AACAACAACAACATATCATATATGGTGAAACTGAAAACTTACACAAGATCACATAGTTAATTATTGATGAAAGAGGAATCAAAGCCTGAAAATCTGAGCCTCTAGACTGTGCAATATTTTGTTTCCCGACCTAGGAGCCATGCATCGTCTCTAGCCCATTTCTCAGTGTGATCTTCGATAAGACACTCAAATAAGCGAGAATCTCCCTCCCCTTTGTTCACTTATAAAGTAAGAATTTTTGACAGGTAATTTTTTCTAGTTTTTCTTTTAGCTCTAAAATGATGCAATGAAAATGCAGTTATCTTTCAAGGAGCATGACAATGAACTAATCTCTAACATATGAGACATTTATATGCAATTTAAAGCAATATTCATTGAAATAGGAAAAACTTTAGCACAAATTTGACACCTTTCACACCAATCTTCCATTTTATCAACACCCAACTTACACATTTTCTGCTCTAAACACTGAACTGTGATTCTTTCTCTTGCCATAGTGTAGATATTTAACTCTCAGGATTATTTACAGCTCAGCCATCCTTGGAATGAATTCGCTTTTCTTTTGCCATTTTTAGATGTTTCAGTAGAAACTTTGTTAGAATTATTGTTTTATTCCTCAAAATCTGCATCTCATAAGAGGTCCTAACTAGTTTTGTCCGCTGTTACAATCATTGCGTTCTGAGGGTCAAAAATGGAATGGAGAGATTGTACACTTACCCACTACATTTCTCAGCATGGTTGTTCTTTTTTAATCAGCAGAATGTTTTTTTTTTTATATCTGACCTGCTGCTTCTGATAACTTTTCTGCCCATGAAAGGTAGAGAATGACAAAACAAGAATACTCACCAACACTTCTTTATTAGTTTCTACAGGCCATGAAACATAGCTTTATGTTTCTGAAGTGACAATGGTTTCCCCCACTCCCCACATCTCCAAATAACCACAGAACTGCTTTTAGTCACTGTAGGTCACGTTGTAGTTTCTATGGTTTTAGATGAATGTACTTACACAGCATGTGTTGCTATCACCTTATTTATTTCACCAGAATAGTTTTCTTCAAGTTTATCCAAGTTTTACACATATAATTTCTTTCTTCAAAAGATTCATATTTTAAAGATTTTTTGAGGAAAACATAGTTGTCTTTATCTTGCATTATCCTTTTCATCCTCTACACATTTGATTCTATTGTCACAGATACTGTATCGATCCATCTCATTGAGGGTTGTCCTTTTCTTTCTTATCCTCTACCATTCCAAACATGATGTCTTTTTACAAGGTATAGCCTCTCCTAACAACATGTCTAAAATATGTGTGATGAACCTTTGCCATCTTTACCTTTGGGGAACACTCTGGAAACGTTTTCTCCAAGACACATCTGTTTGTTCTTTTGGCGGTTCATGGAATGGGTATTCAGCACTCTTCTCCAACACCACAACTAAAACATACCAATTTTTCTGTCATCTTATTTTCATTTTCCTGATCTTAGTTGGATACCAGGTGGTTGGAAAGACTGTGCCTTGAATCAGGTGTATTTTAGTACTGATATCATTACTATTCAGAGACTGGAAGATCCCTGACAGCAGACATTTCCAGGGCAAATATGTCTCCTCATCCCCTAACTGCTAGTACCAAGGATGTGGACTGTGGATCCGAGCAAGATGAAATCAATGACAATTTCACTCTTTTCTCCATCTATCATGATGTTCTCTATTGTTCAAGTGGTGAGGATTTCTGTCTTCTTAATCTTGAAATATAATCCAGATTGAAAGCTGCAGTCTCTAATCTTCTACAGTAAGCATCTCAAGTCTCCCTCGCTTTCAGCAAGCAAAGTTGTGTCATGTGCATAATGCAATTTGTTGAGGAGCCATCCTCTAATTCTTTTTTGTTTTTGAATGAAATTTTAATTGTGATATTAACAAATGTTTACCAAAAAAGTTATATTTTCATTCATTCATTGTTGCACATTTTATTTTACCACCTCTCCTTCCCATTCCCTGTCCCCAAGTTCACTTTAAAAAAAAATTCATTTTTGCACAATTATCCACCAGCTTACCCCACCCTCAGTCTTCTTTGGAATGATGTCGTATGTTTAATGTCTAAAAATATATTCCTTTTAGACAGTTCTTTCATCTGTTTCAAAACGACGGTATTTTAATACAATAGAATACTACATAGCACTGAAAAACAATGAACTTGTAAAATATTACACAACATGGTGGTGTCTGGAGACAGTCCTCCACTTCTGATGTCACACTCTTATTCATAAAGCTGAGCTTTTCCAGTGGTTTTCTTAGCATATAGATTAATTAGGTATGGAGAAAGGACACTGCCTTGACATAGACCTTTTCTGATCTTAAACTATACAGAGTTCCCTTGCTGTATTTGAACAATACCTTCTTGATCTAGGTATATCTTTCATAAGCATAATTAAGTGTTCTAGAATTCCCGTTCTTCCCAACATTATCCATAGTTTGTTATGATTCACACAGTCAAATGCCTCTGTGCAATAACACACAAATAAACATTCTTCTTATATTTTCTGCTTTCTGCAAGATCCATCTGATGTCAGCAATAATATCCCTGGTATGATGGTCTTTTCTAAACCCAGCCTGAAATCTGACAGCTCTCTGTCACTGTACTGTTCTGTTTTTTCATGATATTCAACAATATTTTGCTTGCATATGATGTTAATGATATTCTTTGATAATTTTTGATGAACTTTCTTGGCAATGGGGACAAATATGAATCTCTTCCAGGCAGCTGGCCAGGTAGCTGTCTTCCAAATTTCCTGCAAATGGCTAATTATCATGTCTAGGTCTGTATCTGTTCTAAACCTGTCAATTAGTATTCCATTAATTCCTGAAGCCATGTTTTTTGCCAATGCTTTCCAAGCTGCTTGAACATCTTCCTTTACCACCATTGACTATCATATGCTACTTCCTGATATATTTCTGTGTCAGCCATTTGTCTTTTGTACAATGATTCTATGTATTTTCTTCCTCTCTTTGTTACTTCCTGGATCATTCAGGAGTTTTCTCATAGCATCTCTCAGTATTGAAGCTCAAAGTTGGAATTTGTTTTTAGCTCTTTCAGTTTGAGAAATTCTGAACAACTTACCCATTTTTACTCTTCAACTCCAGCTCTTTGCACAATCCATTGCAATAGTTTGCTTTGTCTTCTCCTGCTGCCCTGTGAAATCTTCTCTGGTATCTTTCCCCTTTGTTTTGGCTTCTTGAGGCTCTATAGAAATTTTCAGTCTCTTCTGACACCCACTTTGGTCTTTTCTTTTCCTCTATCTTTGTAATGACCTTTTGCTCTCTTCATGAATGATATCCATAATGTCACCCCACAGTTCATCTGCTGTTTAATCCTAGTGTTCGATGTGTCAAACCTGTTCTTGGGATGATTTTTAAATTCAGGTGGGATAGACTCAAGATTGTATTTTGGGTTTTGTGGACTTGCTTTAGTTTTCTTTAATGTCAATCTGAACGTGTGTAACTGTGTCACTGATGGTCTGTTCCACAGTCAGAACCTGGCCTGGCTTTGACTGCTGATAATGAGCTCCTCCAACTGTTCTTCCCACAGATGTATCACACTTATTCCTGTGCAGTCCATGGTGTGAAGTCCCTGTACATAGACATCATCTGTGTTTCTTGAAAAAGGTGTTTGCTGTGAATAAATCAAAATTCAGTCATTTGTTTTCCAATTTCATTTCTCTCTTCAAATCCATAATTTCCAACTGCCTTCTACTTTGTTTCCAACTTTTTCATTCCAGTCACCATTATCACTTTATTTTGTCTTCATGTTTGGAATCCCTATGACTTGTAACCGACCTGATGGTACGTAACAACCATGACAGGCTCTATTTGATATCATTAAAATTTAAATTATGTAATAACAATAAGTACATAGCATACGTAATATCCTGTGATGCCAAAGAGTACTAAAGTCATGTGTGTGTGTGTGTGTGTGTGTGTGTGTGTGTATTTGCATGTGTGTATGCTTTCAAAGAAAATTTACTGTTCGTATTAATTACTGGTGATTAATTTCTTTGCCAAAATTGGTCAGTATAATTTCTATCACCACATAAGTATTTCCTATTCTTTTATTTTCTCCATTCAAGAGGACATGATCTGTATATGACACCAGATTCCATAAAATAAAATGATATGTTGTAAGGCTTGTATTTATGCAACAATCAAAGCACTTTTGTCTATCACTCATGAAATGAAATAACGTCAATTAAAGTTATGCTAGATTTTGTTATGGCTTTTGACAAATTGTATTTAAAAGACAAGCAAACAAAACAACCCAAAACATCCATGTACAAAGGCTACATCTTACCTGGTTGAATAATGTTAACGTTGCTATGTGCTTTCCAGTTAGAACCAACTCATAGCTGAGTTTCCAGTTTTGAGAGGCTGTGAATCTCAGGGAGGTGATTACCCAGCTTTCTCTCTTGAAGCAGCTGGTGGATTCAAATTATTTGCCTTTGGGTTGGCAGCATAACTCCTAACCGACTAGGTTACCAGAGTTTAATTATTTTGATGAAAGAAGACTTTGTGTATTACTCCTTTAGAGAACAGTATCACATGGTTAGGGACTTCAGAGCTATGTCTCTAATCCCCATTCATATAAAACATCATTAGATCTACTGAACTCTTCATGGATGTATCAATAGAGGAGCTTTGGGAAGGTAAATTCCTTCTACCCACTCACTTGGAAAAATTCAGTAAATGGAACATTTTCTGTTCAATTAAGCAGAATACTTTGGAAACATGGCTAAAATTGGAAAAACAACTGATTTATCATTCAGTGTTAAGAAACTGCTGTTTTACTTTATTCTTTTGCTATTAAAAAGGGCTATCTCTCT
>NW_006399779.1:22988296-22995651 GCF_000299155.1 Elephantulus edwardii | reverse complement strand
AGCTCTGGTATATTCACATAATGGAATACTACACTGCATTGAAAAACAAGGAACTCATGCAATATTATTCAAAACGGGTGACCCTGGAGGACATTATGCTGAGTGAAATATCTCAGTCACAAAAGGAAAAATACCGCATGGTGCCACTGCTGTAAAATGGGACTGATAGCAGGGTTGGGGTAAGACTGAGAAAAACGGGATAAATTGTGTATATTGCATTGAAACAGATGAGGGAGAGAGAATATTTTGAAAGCGGTATATGATAGGGTGTTATAGTTATCACAAGAGTCCACAATTGAGGTTGCATTAATGGAGTATACTTGGGGCAGTGGGAGGGTTGTGGGGGGATTGGACACCAAAGAAATAATTTTTCTTTTACTTTTCAAAGAGAAGAGTGAACGGGGGTGGTGGGGGGAGGAGGGAAAAAGCCGGGGGGAGCTGGCCTGGGAGAAAATGCGACAATGAATAAATGGAAATCCAAAATGTCTGTAAATGTTCATTAAAATTATTAAAATAAAATCTAAGGAAAAAAAAAAGGAAACTGGAGCTACAGAGATGACCAAAATAAACAAGTAGGTAGGAGGAAATCCAAGAAACTATGGTGTTCCCAGAGACAGATGAGGAAAGTTTCCATAAAGAGGAACTGGTTCATACCTTACACTCCAGTGAGTTTTTCTGGTTTTGGTTTTTTATGTTTTTTTTAAATTTTTGTTTTATATTTGTATTAATTCAAAATTTGTACACATAGAATTCCACACTATCTTTCATTCACATTGTGTTTCATACAATTATTCCCATTCATTGTGTTTTGTAAAATTAATCCCCTTTGGAAGATGCCCACTATTATCCCATCTTTCTAGATCCCATAGGATCTTTTCCATTTCCTTTACCCCCTCCCTCCACCCAGTGAGTTTTCAGAGCCTGTAAATGATATGGGAAGAGATTGTCCATCTTTATCCCAAGGAGCAAGTTAATAAAACGAATCAGAAGTGTTCCTTTTGTTCTAGTCTCTGGAAAAGTTTTCATTAGATTAAAATTCCTTAAATTCATAATAGAATTTACCTATAAATTAACATAGGCCAGTATTTTTATATTTCTGTGAGTGCTTTCAAAATTATTGAAAGTAAGTTAAGATTTTCTCATATTGGTGAAATTTTTGTTTGTATTTGTGATCAGTGTAATTTTTATTTCATCTATTTTTACATTACTCTGCAAGGTATGCATTATTTAGAGTCCTTATATCTTTTTTGGTACTTTTATAATTAATCTCTTTTTCCTCAAAAGATATTTTAAGCCTATTAAGTTATGTATCAATATAACCTTAACAACTTTCATTGGCTAATGGTTTATTAATATATCTATTTTTTTCCCTATTCTTTCTTAGTTTTGATCATTTTTGGTGAATCTTTTTATAGTCTGTTTCTGTATTTTAACTTGAAAATGTAGACCTTGATGACTCACATGTTTAGATTAATTTCTACCACATGGTTTTGTGCTCTTGATGTCTTCATTATTTTTTTCTCTTTCATAGGTCTGCTTCAGATTTCTTATCCTCTCTTTTTGACCTTTCCGTTGATACGCTGTTGTGGTGAGGAGTCATTGAATCGACTGACTCATACAGTGATGCGGTGAATAACAGAGCTGACCTGTACCTGGTCTTGCACCGCCCTCACCACCTCTCATATGCTTGAGCCCGTTGATAGCAGTTACTGTGTCGAGTCATCTCGCTGAGGGTCTTCCTCTCTTTCTCTGACTCCAAACATAATTTCTTTTTCCAAGGACTGGTCTCTTTTGACCACATACTCAAAATATGTGAGACAAAGGTTCACTAACCTTGCCTCTAAGAAGTGCCCTATCTTCCATGAAGACAGATTTGCTCTTTTCCCAGGACATAGAATATTCAGTACTCTTGCCCCACACCAGAATTAAAAGCCATTGATTCTTTTTTTAATCATTGTTATTCATTATCCAACTTTCAGATCTAAAGAAAGCAATTGAAGATCCCATTGGCTTAGATCAGATGAACCTTAGTTGTTAAGCTGATAGTTGCTCTTTAGCATTTTGACAAGGTCTTTTACAATATGTTTTCCCCAATGAAACAAATCTTTTGATTTCTTGATTCCTGTTGCCATGAATATGAGTGTAGATCTAAGTAAATGGAAATCATTGACAATTTCAAACATTTTCCCAAATATCATGATACTGTCTGTTCATCCATTGGCGAGGGTCTTTGATGAACAGAAGGTTTCAAAAGGTAGCTCAATAAAACAAAGCAAAATATGATAACAAAATGTGCAAAGAACTGGGGATAGAAAGCCAAAATAGAAAAACATGTTTGGCATTTCTAAAGCTTAAAAATCTGAAGAACAAAATTAAGCCACAAGTTAGAATACTAAAGGATTCTATGGGTCAAATCTTGAATGATTCAGGAAGTATCAAAAGAAGATGGAAAAAATATACGCAATCTCTGTACTAGAAAGAATTGATCTACACTGAAACATTTCAGAAAGCAGCATATGATCAAGAACCAGTGATAACAAAGGAAGACATTCAAACTTCGCTGAAGGCATTGACCAAAGCTAAGGGCCCAGAAACTGATAGAATACCAACTGACATATTTCAACAAACACATGAAGCTCTGAATGTACTCACTCATCTATGCTAAGAAATTTGGAAGACACCTACCTGGCCAATTGACTAGAAGAGAGCAATATTTATTCCTATTTTTTTTAAGTGATCCAAGAGAATGTTTCAAGGCTGAAATATTTATGGGAGTAGATTGGCAGGTCTTTCTCGACTGACTTGATTAGAACCACAAATCTTTTGTTAAAAATAGAGTGCTTAACCCTTGTACTAGTAGGACTGTGTGTTGTAGGTCCCCTTTGTAAGCCCTCCCTCTCACTCCTCCCTGCCTCCTCCACCTGCTCAGATAACTACAGAGCTCTATTTTTTTTTTCTAGAAACCAGTTTGCTTTACTTGTCCTTTTAATCCAAAGGCTGTGCCTTCCTGGCAATTTGAACCTAGCACTGGCTCCAAGGAGAAAGATGAACCTCTCTTTATGCAGCCTTGAAAATCCAACAGCGAATCTTCCATGAGTTTGTTCTAATTTAACAGTAATATGTTAATCTTTGGTTTATTAAGTATTTTATATAAACATAGTTATATAGCATGCAAAGTTTCTGTTTATTTTACCCAGCATAGTCATTTTCTGGTTTATTTAGTTGTTATATACACCAATACTTTCTTTGTTTCTTGTTGAATTTATTAATTCACATGATCATGAACTTTTGGACTTTCTCTATTCCAAACAAAACTACTCCAAATAAGTATTTGTGCTGTTTACTTTTTAGCAGTGGATGAGCTGAGTAGTAAAGTAAATATATGTATAACAGTTTAAAAAAGACATTGTACACCTCAAAACAGTTCCCATAAATCATGTATGATAGTTTCAGTTCCTCTTTGTTCTTGCTAAAACTTGGGTTGATAATAATTTTTCCTTTTTGTGAAGTTCAGTTTATATATATTTTTTATTTTATTGGTTGTACTTTTGGTGTTATATATAATAAATCTTTGCCCAAATGAAACATTTTAAGTTTTATTCTATAGGCTTTGTAATTTTAAGCTTTAGATTTAGTTCTAAAGATCAATTTGGAGTTTAACTTTTGCATAGTGTGAGAAATAGATTAAATTTTTCTCTTCTCATCCTCCTCTGTCTCTTCTTTTTCTTCACATTAATGTCCAGTTTAGTGCCATTTGTTTGAGATGTTATTATTTCTTCCATAGATCACTTATGGTCAGCTGTTTAAAATGCAGTTTCCCATTTTTATGTGACTCTATTCCTGAAAAACAAGTTCTACCAACATTTGCAGTCTGAAACTGACCAAACTTATAATCATGATTCACTAATAATAATGACTATATTGCAAAAGTTGCAAACAATAAAGAAGGAATGATAGTTGGAAAGTAAAGACATGATGAAAATGAAGCTGGAAAATGAAGATTGGAGTTTATATATCCAACAATTTATTTATCAAGAATACTTTTTTAAAGAAACGCAAATGGTGTCTCTACACATTGACTTCACCTGATGGACTGCTCAGGAATCAGATTGACTACATCTGTGAAAAGAATCAGTAGAGAAGCTCAATGTCAGCAGTCTAAATTGGGCCAGGTGCTGACTGTTGGAACAGACATCAATTACTTATGTGCAAGTTCAAATTGAAGCTGAAGAAAATAAAAAGAAGTCCATAAGAATGAAAATATGACCTTGAGTCTATCCCACCTGAATGTAAATGTCATTTCAAGAATAAATTTGAGGCATTGAACACTAATTATTGAAGACCAGAAGACTTGTGATATTACATCCACGATATCATCCACCAAGAGAGCAAAAGGTCCTTATTAGAACAGAGAAGAAAGAAAAGACCTAAGTGGATGCTAGAAGAGACTCTGAAAATTGTTTTAGAGCATCAAGAACTCAAAACAAAGAGAAGAAATGCCAAAGTAAAAGAAAGAGGTGAACAGAATATTTCAAGGGCAGTTTGATAAGACAAAGCAAAGTATTATAAGAAACTGTGCAAATAGCTGGAGTCAGAGAATAAAAGAGGAAGAAAAAGAAAAAGTACTCCTCAAGCTATGAGAACTGAAAAACAAACTCAATCTTTGAGTAGCAAAGCTTTACTATCCTTTACTATCCCTCCACCTTTCCAAGCATAATGTCCTTCTCCAAGGAATAGACTCCTCTTAGAAATATGGCCAAAGTAAGTGAGATGAAGTTTCATCATCTTTACCTTCAAGAAGCACTCTGGCTGCACCTTCTCCAAGACATATTTGTTTGTTCTTTCAGCAGTCCGTGGGATATTCAGCACTCTTCTACAATACTGCAGTTCAAAGGCATCAATTTTTCTTCTGTCACCTTATTAATTTTCCAGTTCTCAGACCATGACCTGAATCAGGTGCACCTTAGTCCTCAATCTGACAGCACTGTTCTTCAATAATTTGGAGAAGTCCCTGACTACTTTTCCTGATAATCTGACTGCTGGCTGGTACAAGTATATTGATGTGGAACCAAATAAGATGAAGTTATTGACAGTTTCAACTTTTACTCCTTCTATCATGATGTTGCCCATCAGTTCAGTGGCAAGGATTTTTGTTTTCTGGATGTTCAGATGCAATCCATAATTGAAGAATACAATGTTTAACCTTTTGTAGCAAGTGCTTCCAGTCTTCCTCATCTTCACCAGGCAAATTTATGTCATTCACAAAACAAAGGTTATTGATGAGTCTTACTCTAATCTTGATGCCACATTTCTTCTTCGTAGAGTCCAGCTTTTCAAATACAACACTTGGAGTAAATAGGTATGGATACGACCCTGACACATATCTTTCCTAATGACAATGAAGGAAGAAGTTGAAAGCATTGATGAAAAAAATTAGGTCCCCAGAATAGATGAGATACCAATTGACAGGTTTCAACTAAAAGATGCAGTCCTGGATGTGTTCACCAGTCTACGGGAGAAATTAGGACAGCTGACTGGAAGAGATTCATGTTTGCTGTCATTCTCTATAAAGCTGATTTACTAGGATGTGGAAATTATTGAACAATATAATTATTATCATATTCAAGCAAAATACTACTAAAGATCATTCAAAATTGGCTAGAACAGAACTTAAATAGGGAATTGCCAGATGTTCAGGCTGGATTTAGAAAGGTTGTGGCACCATGGGTATAATTATTGCTGATGTCAGATGTTTCCTGGCCGGAATCAAAGAATACCAGAAGAATATCTATTTTTGCTTTATTGACTTTGCAAAAGCATTTGACGGTGTGGATCATAACAAATCAGGGCTAACATTGAGAAGAATCAGAATCCCAGAATACTTAATTGTGCTCATATAAAACATATACCAAGAGGCTATTGTGTGAACAGAGCAAGGAAAGTCTGTGTAGCTATGTTGTTAGGAAGGGCTATTTCTTGGAAAAGAACATTATGGTTGGAAAGGTTAAAGGTCAGCAAAAGGGAGGTAGACCCTCAGTAAGACGGATTGGCACAGTGACTTCAGCATGAACTCAGCTATGCCAGAGATGATGAGGATGGCACAGGTTAGGAAAGGGGTCAGATGTGTTGTTCATAGAGTCATACCTTGATGGCAGATAACAGTAGCTATTCCTGTACTCTCCATCCTGTTCCATCAATACATTTGTCCATCTTTATGCCAACACCATACTGTCTGGATTATCTCTAGGTTATAATAAATTTTGAAATCTGATAGTTAGATACTTTAGATTTATTCTTTTTCAGAACTGTATTGGATCTTCTTAGCCCTTCCTTGTCTATATGAATTTTAGATTCAGCTTGTCAAATTCTATTAAAATAGTATGCTGGGAATTTGTAGTAGCTTTGAGCCTATACATCAATTTTGAAAGAACTGAAATGATGTATCTCTACATTTACTTAGGTTTAAAAAAAAATCCTAATAATAATGCTTACTAGTTTTCAATGCACAAATTACCTATTTTCTCAGTTTTATTTCTCTGTAATCTATATTTTTTATTATGTTGTAAATGATATTGCTTTTTCAACTTCATTTCCTCATTGTTTATAGCTTCTAAATCCAGAATTTTATATTCAGGATTTCTGGATAATTCCCTGTTATGTTTTATTGGCCATTACAGTATGTATGTACTAATTTTTTATTTTTTGTTTATGAGGCTTTTTTGGATGGCTTTCTTTTTTATTTCTAGGTCACTATGATTCTCTTTGAGGTGTCCATTTATATATCTCTTTGGATAGAGAGATGCTCTTAGGCAGTGTCTCTGTAATTTTATCAAGAAGTCCCAAATATTACTCTGTGGTCCAGTATCTACTGCAAAACTATCAGCTCAATTTTTTGCTTTTGACTCATAACCAACTCAGTTGATTTTCTAGTGTATTTTCAAAGGCTGTGAATTTTGTAGAAGGAGATTGCCCATCATTCTTTTGAGGAGTAGCTAGTGGATTTGAACTGCCTGCCTTTAGGTTGGCAGCATAACTCATCCTCTTCTGCCTGCCTTTAGGTTGGTGCCACAACTAGGCCACCAAATCTACCTTGTCAGAAACTAGTCAAATGGTACACAATCCTGGGATGCTTTGCTAGGGTTTATGTTTAATTATATTTAGGGTGAGGCCCAAGACTTCATATATATATATATATATAAAGTGATTTTTGTATGATTCTTACAAGAAGCTGTCTTGAATAACATTCACCTAAGTTGTTGATATCTCTTTTGAGTTTGACATAACAACTAGTTTTAATAGTATTTATAGCATGTTTACAAACCATTACAAATATCTTCATGTGAGGCATATATATA
>NW_006399779.1:22967326-22981716 GCF_000299155.1 Elephantulus edwardii | reverse complement strand
CAACTGATTTATCATTCAGTGTTAAGAAACTGCTGTTTTACTTTATTCTTTTGCTATTAAAAAGGGCTATCTCTCTCTCTCTCTCTCTCTCTCTCCAAATATATATATATATATCTTGTGTTGAGTATCACAAATCAATTAAAAAACAGGGCTTATACCTAACCCCAGTAGCTTGTAGTTCAAGTGTAGCTATATTGTAGCTACAGATATACGTATATAGATATAATAAAGATAGATCTATATGTAGACATATATAGATATATGTATGTACAGGTAGATATAGATATATGTCTATATAGATATGTTGTTGTTGTCATTTGCCTTCAAGTCATAGAAGACTCATAGCAACCCTATGAATGAAAGATTTCAATACTTTTATAACTTTCATCGTTTCTCCAAGTTCATAGAATTTCCCAAAGCAACTATTTTAGAAGTGGATGCCAGTCTTTGAAAAAAGACATTATGCTAGACAAGGTGGAGAATCAGAGAAAAAGAAGGTCCTCGACGAGTTCAAACGACACAGAATACAAATTCGGATGGAACTGATGAGATAGTTACAAAATCCTCTCACTATTGACTTTGACCTTTTAAGCTGTGATTCAGGGTAACTTACCATGATTCCTTTCCTGTCTTTTGAAACTCTTTTAACAACTTCTTAAAGAAATTAATTTGTTCTGTATATGAGTATGTTAACCCCTATTTCTTCCATACTTTAATTGCCTTAATCTTAAAATAGGGGAAAAATTAATTAACTATCCTGATGGGAGAAGAAAAGCTAATAGCAATTTTAATGAGTGCAACCTTAGCAGCATTTGTAATAACCCTGAAAAAATGGTGAAGTCACTCTTTCCTCCACTTGACTCATCTGGCCATACTACTGATTATAAGGGATTAATTAGTTACTAGAATGTTTGTTCCTAGTCTGACTTCTTAAAGCATATAGTGAGAAATCAAATGGCAGGAAAAGATTAAAATGGACTTTTCCACAACATAAAGTGCTGCTTGTTGTTATTTAGTTCCATCAAGTCACCTCAACTCAGAGGAACCTATATGTACTGAACCCTGTCCTATCCTGAGTCAATTTTATCATCTCCAACCAACTTAATTCCATTTCTCCGGTCACTGAGTCAATCCATCTTATCCTGGGTCTTCCTCTCCTGTGCTATCCCATCAACTCTTCCAAGCATGATGGCCCTCTCCCTAGACTGATCCCTCCTTGCCATGAGCCCAAAGTATGTGAGGTAGAGCCTCAAAATCCTTGCTTCTAGGGAGCAGGCTGGTTCTGTCGCTACAGGACAGACCTATTTGTCCTCCTGGTGGCCCATGGTATGTTCAACACTCCAGCACCACACTCAAAGACATCAAACCTCCTTCTATCATCCTTAGTTATTGTCCAGCTCTCTGATACATGGCAAGTAATTACAAAGACCAAGGCCTGTATCAAGCATACCTTAGTCTCCAGACTAACGTCATTGCTCTTCAGTGCTCTCAATAGGTCTCTGTTTGGAGACTTTCCAGTGCAATTCGTCTTTTGATTTCCTCACTTCTGGTTCCAAGAGTATTGATTGTGGAAACAAGCAAGGTGAAGTTGTTAATCTCAATTCCTTCTCTGACTATCATGAAGCTGCTAATTGGTCCAGTAGTAAGAATCTCTGTTTTTCTTAATGTTGAGTTTGAACCCATATTGAAGGCGTATGTATAGGGAGAAAACACCTTATGTCCTTTTTAGTTTCAGCAAGCAAATTTGTTGTCATCTGCATAACACAGGTTACTTGAAGCCAGAAATTGTTTATTTTTTTAAGACAGAATTTGAGGAAGAACAACCAGTTAAATATTGATGCCAGTAGAGAGACTGGCAAATGGGTTGCATTGGCTAGTCTTGGACATTCCATCTGAAAGGACAGAGAATGTGGTGACTGTTGCATATATGAGACATCTGTACCACTTGAAAGGCAATTTCCAGATTGCAGTTCAGGTGTGGTTAGTCCGAAGGATGCCTGGAGTTCTCTGTGAGCCGAAAAAAAGCCAGTTTGGAATTTGGGGTTGAGAAGACAATTTGAATTTGTGGAGTGGGATGAGAGTTGAGATGAGACTTATGTTGAAATATATTGCAATTATTGTGTGCCATCAATTCATCACAACCCACAGAGAGCCTGTGAATGACAAATCCGAACCTTACAATACTCTATGTCATCCTCACGATATCTGATAGGCTAGAATCCAATTTTACAGTCACTGTGTCAACCCAAGGACAAGCTCCAAAGAATGTGAGATGAGGTTGCATCTTCTTTGCCTCCAAGGTGCATCCTGGCTGCACTTTCTCCAAGATAGACTTGTTTGTTCTTTTGGCCTTCTATGGGATGTTCACTGCTCTTCACCAACATCACAGTCCAAAGGGGTTGATTCTTCTTCTGTCATCCTTAGTCAAAGAATGCAAGAACATATTCTTTCTATATTCCTATTGAGTATAGCAATATAACTTCCACAACATGGGAAATAATTGAAAAGGCTGTAACGTATTAGGCTTAGTCTTTTAATTGACATCTGTGGATTTCCCAGCATAGTGACAGCCGGGCCACAGCTGAGATCAGAGTATAGACAGGACTGAGCACCCTCTGCAAACAGAGAATTCTGCCCAGCCTCCTACCGGAGGGGATGCTCTGTGTAAACTTTGGTCTCAGTTTAAAGATTTTGTTTGCAACACTTAAGTATAAGAAAAATATAGTCTCCGGAGGCTGAACTTTTTTAGGATGATTGGCTGAAACAAAATAAATACCATAGGGAGACTAAGAAAGGGGACTTTTTCATCACTTGTTATGCATCAGAGAGTTGGACAATAACTAGGGAATATAGGAGAATTGACACCTTTGAGTTGTGGTGCTGGAGAAGAGTATTGAATGTACCATGGACTGCCAAGAAAAAAAAAACAGATTTATCCTAGAGAGAGTTAAATCAGGTTGCTCCCTTGGAGGTAAGGATTCAGGGGCTTCGTCTGACATACTTTGGACATGTTGTAAGGAGAGATATGTCTTTAGAGAGGGACATCATTCTGGGTAGAGTAGAGGGACAGCGCAGGAGGGGAAGGACCCTCTATGAGGTGGATTGATTCAGTGACTGGGGTAATCAGGATAGGTGTGTCAGAGGCAATGAGATTGGCACAGGATAGAGCACGGTTTAGGGCTGTTGTACATAGGGTCGCTATGAGTCACAAACGACTCAACAGCACATAACAACAACAACAACAATGCTGTGAGAGGACCTCTGCCTCAGCCCTCTCTTTTTTCAGAACTCATTTCCTCATGTCCCTGCATTCTTTCTGCGTCATTTTTGCAACAGACATCCTTGCTCTTTAGCACTCTAGAGAGATCATTGACAGCAGATTATCCCAATGCAATATGTCTTTTGATTTCTTGACTGCTGTTACCATGAGTGTTATTATGGATCCAAGTGAAAGGAATTATTGGCAATCTTTTCTCCATCTAACACAATGTTCTCTGTAGGTCCAATAATGAGGATTTTTGTTTTCTTGATTTAAGATGTAATCCATATTGAAGGCTATAGTCACTGTTCTTCTGCAATAGGTGGATGCTATTGTTGTTAGATGCCATTGTGTTGCCTCTGATTCATCGTGAAGCACTGAACAACAGATTGAAACCTTTCCTGTCCTGCACCATCCTCCCAATATCTGCCATGCTCTAGCCTGTTGTTGCAATCTATGTGTCAACTAGTCTTGTTGAAGGTCTTCCTCTTTTGCTGAACTTCTATGCAGATTATTTGCATAGACAATGGTTATACATAATGGTTATACATAAATGAATGGGCATATGATTTTTTTTCCAACAAAACTTTATTTACAAAACCAAGAAGTAGGCTGGATTTGACTCACAAGCAGGAGTTTACCAGCTCTTGTAATCAACCATATTGCCTTTCTTTAGAAAGGTGGTTTTTAAAATGAAGAAATATTAAACATAACTCATATTTCAGAAAAGTATTCTTTGTATGTAGATACAGGCTGAGTATAAAAATAAGTTTATAACTAAGAATTGATGATGTTTGTTAGATGTATCACTATGTTCTTCCATGAGTGATTTCTTGTATTTTGAGTTTTGACCCGGCCTTCATATACTAAATCAGAAAGGGCTTAATCTAGTTAAAACTTGTTCCCAACGTGCAAATCCAGTTGCTATATGCATAGCAATTGATCAACCAGACCGTTCGCAATATGTCTACTTTTATTACCCATAATTAATGGTTGAAATATTGTCATATCCTTCAGGAAGTTTTGGTGGCCCTAGTGGTAAGAAACTGTGCTCCAATCCTGAAGGCACAGGGTTTGAATCCAGCAATTGTCCAGTGGGTGAAACAGCAGCATTCTCCTCTTGTACAATTTACTGTCTCTGAAAACCTGCTAGAGGGTCAGCTCTGGATTGGTTCTGACTCTCTGGTACACAATAATAACAACAATATAGCCTTTAAATATTGTTCACATGCTTTGAGTGATAATATACCCTATATCCTTCTTTTCCACTCTCCTCTTCCCCCCCCCCATCTTTTATGTCTCTCTCTTTGCTCTTGAAAGTCCTATATTCAATACCACTACAGATCAATTTTATTTATTGTTGTGTTGTTAGTTGTTGTTGAGTCGGCTATCATTCATAGTAAGCCCATGAGCAACAAATTGGAGCCTTGTCCTCTCCTGTGCCATCACCACCATCTCTGACATGCTCTAGCCCATTGTAATAATCGTTACATCTATCCATCTGGTGGAGATCTTCCTCTCTTCATCTGACCCTCCAACTTTCCCAATGTAATGTCTTTTTCCAAGAACTGGCCCCTCTTGACATCATGCTTGAAGTGTATGAGACAATTTAAAAGAACATAAATGGAATTCCATGAAGATCATATTATGTGACATAAAAGAAAGCATTCTAAATATGATTTGGTTTTAAAAAATATTTTAAATTGCTCATTTCAATTTGTAGTAGATCAGTTCACTAGAAAATTAAATACATTATCTGTTAAACATAATAATGAATTTCATTGTCAGTACCACCCAAGCATAACTACATTAGAATTGTATTTAGTACAATTAAATATATTTTCTATTAAAGTTTGACAACAGAATCCATTGTTACATTACTTTGGAAGAAGTACCATGCAATTAGAGCTTTGTAGCTAAGTGCGTTGTAGATGAAACCTCATGCATTACTACTTCATAGAAACAGTATTTTGCCTTTCAATTATGGACTAGAGGTTGTTTTGTTTTAGTTATTTCCTTTCATTGTGTTTTCATCTGTTATGAAAGTGGAAGAATCATGTCATATTTTGGCAGTAATGTATCATTATAAAAGCTTGATTCTTAGAGAGTACTATTGTAGATGTTGTTGTTGTTGTTTTGTACTGTAGAGTTGGCTACAACTCATAGTGACCCTTTGAACAAAGGCTCTGAATCTTGTCTGTTACTGTGCCAACCTCATTGCCACCATCACTGTATTAGTCTCTCTCATCAAGGGTCCTCTTCTCCTTTGCTATCCCTCTCTCTGCCCTTCTGAGCAAGATGAAATTATTGATGCCATTAATATCATATGGAAGCAAAATATTGCTGAAGATTATCCCACAACAGCTAGTACAGTACATTAAGAAGGACCTACCAGAAGTTGAAGCAGGTTTAGAAGAGGCTGTGGTACCAGGGATACTATTGTTGTTTTCAGATAGATCCTGGCTGAAAGTAAAGGTTATCAAAAGAACATCTTTTCGTGTTTTATTATGCAAATGTATTCGAATGTGTGGATTATAACAAACTATGGTTAACACTGAGAAGACTGGGAATCCCAGAACATTTACTTGTGCACATTCTAAATCTATACCTAGGTCAAGAAGCTGTTGTCCAAACAGAGTAAGGGAACACTGTATTATTTAACATTAGAGTGTGCATCAAGAATACATTCTTATACCATACATAATACATATTTAATTTGTATGCTGAGCAAATAATTAATGAACCTGGCCTCTATGAAGAGGAATTTGGCATCAGGATTGAAGGAAGACTCGCTTACAACCTGTATTATGCAGATGACACAACTTAGCTTGATGAAAATAAAGAGAACTTGAAACAGTTTCTGAAGAAGATCAGGGACTACAGACTTTAATATGGATTACATGTCATCATCGAGAAAACAGAAGTGTTCACCTCACCACTGAATCAAACTGGATAGAGGATGGAGACAGGATTGAAGATGTCAATGCTTTCGTCTTACTTGGATTAACAATCAACATCCTTGGTACCAGCAATCAGATCAGGAGACATTCTGCATTGGGAAAATTTGCTTTTATAGACCTCTCAAAAATAGTTAAGAGCAGTGATATCAGTTTGGAGATTAAGATTCTCCTGATTCAGGCCATGATCTTTGCAATTGCTTATATTTTTGAGAGCTAGACAACAAATAAAGAAGACAGAAGAGGAATTGATGCATGTAAGTCATGATGTTGGAGAGGAGCACTGAATATCTAATGAACTGCCAAAAGAAAAAACAGATATGTTTTGGAGAAGGTGCAGCAAAATGCTGTTTGGAGCCAAAGAGGGCAAAGCTTGGTTTCTCCTACTTTGGACATGTTGTTAAGAGACGATATTCCTTAGAAAGGAATATCATGCTTGGAAAGATGGAGGGCCAGCAAAAGATAGAAAGACCCTTAACAAGACGGATTGTCATGGTGACTTCAGCAATGGACTCAAATGTGTCAGAAGTGATGAGGGCGGCACAGGATAGGACAGGGTTCAGATCTGTTTTTCATAGAGTAGCTAAGAGTTGTACCCAATCTGAGGGCATCTAACAACAACAGTATTGATGTATTGTTCTTTTATTTTCAACCTTTTTCTGCTTTAGTTTCTCTTGCCATGTATTTGAGCACAGTAATAATTCTTTTATGTATTTAGTAAGAGAATTGATTCCTTTGAGCTGTGGTACTGGAGAAGAGTGTTGTACTTCTAGAACAAACAGGTTTGTCCTGGAGAGGGTGAAGCCAGAGTGTTCCTTGGAGTCAAGGATTCTGAAGCTTCATCTGACATACTTTGGGCATGTTGCAAGGAAGGACATCATCATGTTTGGCAGAGTGGAGGGACATTACAGGATAGGAAGACCCTTGATTAGAAGGATCGATTCTGTGATTGGAGCGGTGGGAATGAGTGTGTTTGAGATGGCGAGGTTAGCACAGATAGAGCAGCGTTTAGGGCTCTTGGACATAGGGTCTCTGTGAGTTGCAAGTGACTCAATGGCACATAACAACAACAATGTATTTAAATGCCGTTAATCACATCCAGTGATCAAGCTCTGGTGCCCTAGTGGTAAGATGCTGCACTGCAATCTCGAAGGCACATGGTTTGAATCCACCACTGCTCTGTAGGTGAAGGATGGGCAATCTCCTCCTTTGTGATTAACTGCCTTTGAATATCTGCTGAAAGGTCAGCTATGAGTTGGTTCCGAGTTGACAGTACACAATAACAACCACCACCATATCCATTTAATTTAATATATAGTGAATTATTGTGTAGACAGGATTAATTTTAAATATATAGCATATTTTTTAAGATATGAACTATTTTCCCAATAACTGCTTTATTGTCATTGCCTTCTAATTCCATTCCACCACCTATATAATTTCTGGATCATCCTATTTTGAAGGGTTTTTCCATCCTCCTTTATTTAATTTTCCTGCTTCGCCATATACTTAGAAATGTTTTATTTAACACCAGGTATTGTGAATTTTACCTTGTTGAATGGTGGAGTTTCTCCATTTTCTTAAATATTTTGAGATCTCTGTTGTAGATTGCACTTAAATTATGTGCAATTGTGAAATTTTAATGAGATTTGCTTTTAACCTTTTCTAGTTCTATTGAAGTAATATGGCGAATTATGGTAATAGGATAACATGGTCTGTAGTGAATAGCACTTCTAACCCAAAGGTTATTCCTCTCTGATAGTTCGAAGTCATCAGCTTCCCTGAGAAAGATAGATAATCTTCTCCCATGTGATTTATAGCCTCAGAAACCCAATGCAAGGCTAGCTAGGAGTCAGCCTGGACTTAAAGGCAATAGAGAGAGTTCTTATACTTTAGGCATGTTGGCAGGAGGGACCAGTCCTTGGAGTGGTACATCATGCTTGGGAGGGTGAAGCAACAGCGCAAGAAAGGAAGACCTAAATGAGATGGACTGACTCAGTGACTGGGTTAATGAGGGTGGGTGTGTCAGAGAAGATGGTTGGCTCAGGCTAGAGCAGGGTTCAGAGGTATTGTACATAGAGTTGCTATGAGTTGTAAGCGACTCAAAGGCATGTAACAACAACAAAAACAACGTGTTAGAAAGTCTAAGTCTTTTCTCTCTGGCTTGTTGGAGCACAAACTATTCCTAGCTTTTGACGAACAACAAAGATTATTTCAATTTATCCTTGCTAGTAGTGGTGTTATCCTAGGCCTTAGTTATTTCCTCACATGTAAGAACTGAACAATACTCAGGATGATGACACAAGAGAAACCCTTCCCAGAAAGACCTTGGGGCTTCCTCTCTGTGCAGCACCTTCTCTCTTTGTTTTTCTTTTGGTACACTATTCTGAAAATTCTAGATAAATTTTTGTTGTACTGTAGAGTGGAAACCAACCCATAGCTGACCCTCTGGCCAGTTTGTAGAGGCCGTTAGCCACACGTGAGGAGATTATCTATCCTCCCACAGGGCAGCTGGTCACCTTGAACCTCGGGCTTCAGGATTGCAGCACCTCTTTTTGCCACTAGGCCATCATTTAATCTCCTTGAATTTTGAGCTCTCTTTGTCTAATTGTCCAGGTTTTACTACTCATTGCTACAGGCTTGGGGCAACTATAGAACTAATTTATTTTCCTTCCCCCTCCCCTCAGGGATCAAAGGCTTGTCCTACTTACTGCCCAGAGTCTGGTAACTCTTGTTTTGCGTGTATCTGTGTTGTTTTTGCTGTGTACCAGCAAGTTGGAGCCACCCCATAGCTGACCCTCCAGCAGGTTTTCAGAGGCAGTTAAAGGCACAGAAGGAGGTTGTCCATCTTTCTCCTGTGGAGTAAGTGATTAATTTGAACCACAGCACAACTTCTTATGCTGAGCTCCAGAGTTCCCCATATATATGAATGCACACACACACATGAATACATATATATGTGTGTGTATATATAAAAAAATGTGTGTAAGTGTATACATATGTATAGGGAGCTCTGGTGACCTAGTGGCAAGAAACCACGCTTCAATCCCGAAGGCATGCGATTTGAGGCCACCAGCTGCTCTGTGGGAGAAGGATGGGCCATCTCCCCCCTGTGGGATTAGTTGCCTCTGAAAACCCGCCAGAGGGTTGGTCGGCTAATGGGTCAGTTCTGACTCGATGGTAAACAACAACAAGAACAACAGTACACACACACAGAGTGATTAGTTAAATCAAGGCAGAACAATTATTCCATTATTTTATCATGGTTAGAAGTCTCTTCCAATTAGTTTTTGTTGAGCAAATGCAAATTAATTGCAATAACAATGATGCTGAATTATGATATAAAACTTGATGTTAATTATGAAGAGACCTAAGAAGTCAAACAGAAACTCCCCCATCAGCCACTTTCCTATCTCTTAACTGTTTCTAATGTGAATGGCATACAAATTTCCCCTCTGTTCATACTAGCTAATTGAACGAAAACATTTTTGTTGAACAAAATTTATTCTTTCTCCCATTTTGTATGCATGTTGAAAAAGACTTTCAAACTCAGGACACCAAAGGGATCTTGTTATGAAGGGGAAACACAGAGGATAATATAAACTTTTGCATGACAGAGTGAGGATTTCAAGGAGCGTGCACTTGCGCTCGTGCACGCGTGCTCGCCGACTCTAATACTACTTTGCCTGGTAGCATAGTCCATTGGGAATTTCAGTGCATCTCTGATGGTTAGAATCGACCAGCGATGCTGAGAGAGAAAGCCGGACAATCTCCTTTGTGAGGACTTATAGCCAAGGACCCACACTGGAGAGTCGGCTCTTAAGTCAGTTCCAACCTGGTGGTGGTAGTTGGTTTTGGGGCTTTAATCTACTTCCCTCCCAGGCCACTCTGTTCTGGGTCTCTGAGATTGGACTCAAAGTACGATTGTTGTTGAGTCAGAACTGACTCATAATAAAATCGGTAGAGAAGGAATTTTGGTCACTCATGTAGTCTTTTTGAAAGCCTTTTTGGAGTTAATGTTGGCTTACTGCTTAGCTCCATGTGGCATACCATGCACTCAATAAAATTTCTTAATATTCTGACAAATTGATTCATTTGTAATCTTGTATCATTTAAATCCTGAGGACCGTAGGTATATTATCAGGAGATAAGTCTTGGTTAATTGTAATCTTATTGGTAGTATTATGCGTTCCCAATCCAAATGATAATGACTATAATATTTTCCACAAGTTAATATTACCCCTGGTATCTTTTTGCTTTCCTGACATGGCAGAACAAGTATTGTGTTTTTCAAATTTTCCTTGATGGAGGATCAGCAGTCAAAGATGAGGTCTTTAGACAGAAAGAAAAAAAAAAAGAGGGTTGGGTTTGTTTTTTTTTAATTTAAAATAACATTTTTAATTTTTCACCCAGATAAGAGACATTTTTAAGGCATTGCTTTAGATCTCCGCGAATGATTGTGTTAGGTCTTCGACTTTGTTTTTTAACCCCCCTCCCCCTGAAAGGGTTTTGGATGAGAGTAAGTAATCTGATAGAATTCTCATGCATTTACATCCCAGACTTTGCCTAACTGTAGAAATTGGCCTTCTTCCTCACACCTTTCACAGCTTCTAAACAAGTTATGATCTGAGAGATGATGAAAGAAAACTGGGCAGACAAAGACTTGGGCTCCGGGCATTGACTGGCTGTTTTCAGAGGCCCCTTTCAATCTTACCATCTTTCAGGGTTTTGTTTGGTGTTTGATACAGCCTTTCAGAGACTTAATAGTCTTTTAGTAACCAGTGCAAGGCAAGCATGATCTCAGCATGGATTGCGCATGTGTCAACTCACTTCAAAGGCTCAGAAACTCCTCCTGCCTTAGCACTTTAACTCTTTGAGGTAAAAAAAAAAAATTAAAAAAATGCATGATTTCCTATAGTAAATCAAAGGACACATATTGGTGACGTTTTTATTGAAGCATCCTGTGATTATTGCCACTTTTCTCTCAAAAACTGATACTTGACGAAAGTGGAGAGAATTCCGAGGAAAGGGGAGTAATAAGGCTGCGAATCCAGAAGTAGCTGCGGATTCAGCTCTGGGTTTTTCCTTCCCTGAGCTCCAGGGGATGTGTCTCAGTCTCTTTCTGTTTAAATAGCTCCTTGTGGATTACTTTTTGATGGTGGCTCCGTGGTTATTTCCAATTTCATCTCCTTTCTCTATTTCTTTCTGAGATGATGCCTGAGAACTGGAGGAAGGTTTCTGTTAGAGAGATCCTATTGAGAACCTCCCGTAGATTCTGGCTGATTCTGGCTGTGTGGTGGCTGTTCTGGCCTCCCGCTATTATTGTCTGGCTTTTTGAGGCATTATATTGACACCTTTGAATGGGATCCAGGATGGTGGCCTTTTACCTCTGTTTGCTGTGACTCTGTTGACTATGGTCTCTATTCAAGCACCAGACAGTTGATATTTTACCTCCCTTCTCAGCCTCCTCTGTCTGTGTCTCCTCAATAGAACACCTAATAATGTCTGTATCCTCCGTAAGTTATATATTCTTGTTGTCAGGTGCCATTTGGTCAATTTCAGATCACTGACTAGAATAGAACAGCTTAGAATATCCCTCATGGGAGGTCCTTAGTGAGATAGGGACAGGATTCCAGATATTTCTTCTATAGGTAGACAACTAGGTAGATTCTTCTCACTATGGTCTTTTCATTTTGTTGTTTAGTGATCAGGACTCCTGACGTGTTATATGCAGAGCAGACTATTCAAAGATGTGATATGATATTCATATCCCAGCAAAAGATACCTTCTTTGGCTACATTACCTTTTCTAGAATGTTAGACATAATTAACACGTTCCCTAGCCTCTCCCAAGCTACGTGGGTGAAGCCTGGCATCATCCCTTCACAGATAGAGGTCCTTCACATCTACTCGTGTCTCTCTCTTTAAAGTTTCGTGCCAATGAGTGTGGCTTGAGGGCTGCACATTCTCTTCACTTTCCTGTAGTTCTATTTCCGTATTCCCTAGGACCAGCAGGAATCATATTTTTCTTTCTCTCTTCTCTGTCAAGGACTTCTGCTATACCATAGTCTACTTCTGTATCTTGACTGGTCCTTATTGGCAGAAATTCTAGCAGAGATACTGCTTATAGATCACAGAAAATCCTTCAAATAATCTCCTATTGCAATTGCTGTTGTTAAGTGACAATGAGTTGGTTCTGATGCATAGCGACCCAACACACAACAGAATAAATCCCTGCCTGATCCCGTGTCCTCCTCACAGCTATCGCCATATCTGAGCCCATGGTTGTACCCACCTTGTCCAAGATCATCTCCACTGACTCTCTACTTTATTCAGTCTGATATCCTTCTCCCACAGCCAGCCCTTCCTGATAATATGTGCAGAATATATCTTGTTATTTTCACTCCTAAGGAACACTCTAGCTATACTTATTCCAAAGCAAATTTATTCATTTTTCTAGTAGTTCATGATCTATTCTGTATTCTTTGTCTGTCATAATTTGTTCACTGCTGGTACCAAAGAGTGTTTGTTCATTGTGAAGCCAAGCAAACTAAAACTGTTAACAATCTCAATCTCTGCACCATCTATCCTGATGCTGTCAATGGGCCCAGTGGTGAGAATCTTTGTTTTCTTTAAGCTGAGCTTCAATCCGTAGTGAAAGCTGCAATCCTTGACCTTCTCCAGCAAGTGCTTCAGGTCCTCCTCAGTTTCAGCAAGCAGGGTTGCGTCATCTGCATAACACAGATTATTGATGAGTCTACCTCCAATCCTGATGCCACATTTCTCCTCATAGAGCCCGGCCTCCTGGGTAATTTGTTCCACATATAGATTGAAAAGGTATGGAGATAGGACACATCCCTGGCTTACACCCTTTCCAATTTTGAACCAAACAGTGTTCACTTGTTCTGTTCTGACAACTGTCTCCTGGTCCAAGTATAGGCTTTGCATAAGCACAACCAAGTGTTCTGGGATTCCCATTCCTCTCAGAGACAGCCACAGTTTGTTGTGATCCACACAGTACAAAGCCTTTGCAAGGACTTCATATCTATCTGTAACTGAGTCAGCCCACACTTGTGATAATTGCACATGTAATACAATGCAATATGGATAGCTCCTGTGCCATTCTCCTGAGGGGCTGCAAATCAGTCTATTGTTATCCACAGAGTTTTCACCATCTGCTTTCTGAGGGAGGTTTCCAGGGCTTCCTTCCTAGTTTGCCTTAAGTTGGCAGCTCTGCTGAAACCTGTTCAGCATAAGAGCAGCTCACAAGGCCCCAGTGATAAACAACGCTCCTTAGGCACAGCACATTGGCGACTGTGTGTGAGAGACACTGGCTGTGTATCAGACCTGGGGGCCTCCTAGCACCAAAGGGGAGAATTCTAATGCTGAACAGCTGCTGGAAAAACCTTGAACATAGAGACCTTATGTAATTCTTATTTGAATCCTTTATAGATTCAAAATAGAATAGTGCTTTAAACATGTTGTTTCTAAGGGCTTCAAAAGTCATGTACAATTCGTAGGGGTCTTCTGTGCCAGAGAACAAAATATTGCTCAGTCCTGAGTCCTCCACACAACCAGAGCTATGTGTGAACCCACTGTCACACTTAATATGTCAATCTATCTCTTCCAGGGGCTTTCTTTTTTGCAGTGAACTTTACTCTCCCAAATGTGACGTCCTCTTCCAAAGACTGATCCCTCTTAATAACATATCCAAAGTATGTGATATGGAGTCTTGTTGCTATCCTTTATTCTAAGGAGCATGCGGGCTACACTTTTTTTCCAAGACAAATTTATTCATTCTTATAACGGTTCATGGTATATTTAATATTCTTTGCCAACACCGTACTTCAAAGGCATCAATTCTTCTTTGGTCTTCCTTATTCATTTTCTAGCTTATGCATACCTATGAGGTGACTGAAAAGTAAAATGACTTTGGTCAGGTGCATTGTAGTTCTCAAAGTGACATTTTTGCCTTTTAACTCCTTCAGGAGGTCCTTTGTAGTAGATTGACTCAATCTAACGTGCTGTTTGATTTTTTTGGAGTGCTGTTTCCTCGGGCATCGCTTGTTTTAGAACTATTGTTGCTGTTAAGTGCTGTTGAGTTGAGTACAATTCACAGTGATCTTATGAACAACAGATCTGAACTGTGTCGTATCCTGAGCCACACTTATCAGT
>NW_006399779.1:22949588-22964971 GCF_000299155.1 Elephantulus edwardii | reverse complement strand
CGAAGACCAGTTCTGATATACTTGATTCTATTGCTGACAGCACTGTATCACTATATCCCATTGAGGGTCTTCTCTTTTGCTGACTCTCCACCATTCCAAGCATGACGCCCTTTTCCAAGGAATAGTTTCTGCTAACAACATGCCCAAAGCATGCAGAGTTAAGCCTCACTATCCTTGCCTCTAAATAGCACGCTGTCTGTACTTTCTCCAAGATGTATCTGTTTGCTCTGTTGGCAGTCCGTGGGACACTCGGCACTCTTCTCCAACACCACTACCCAAAGGCATCAATCTTTCTTTTTTCCTCTCTTATTTATTGTCCAGCAGGGGACTGGAAAAAAACCCCTATGACTTACTCAGGTGGAACCAGTAGGCCCATAATTACTACTGAAGTAATGAAATAATGGTTTTGAGGTACATTCTGCCCTATACTTCATATCTCCTGGCTCTGATTCTTGCTACTATCAACTACTTTTTGAAAACTTTCAGGTACTGGCAAGTGGGCATTATGTTTTCAGTATATTTTGGGGGAAGCCAAATATCTCTATGTCCTTCAGTCACCCTCAAGATTATTTTTACCCCTCTCTTGCCAAGTTAATTTGAAGTCTTTAAAACAGAGAGAAGAACACACCTTTGTGACCATACCAAATGGCATCATCTACCACTAACAGAGGATATTTTAGAGAAGTTAATAAAAGAAGAGAAAATTCAGTTGAGCTAGTATTAAGGAATTGCTTTTCCAACCCAAAGGCAGTGGGTTAAAATCCACATGAGCTGCTCAATGATAAAAAGATAGATACTCACCTCTCCTGCCATTTACGGTCTCTAAAAACCCTTTGGGTGGTCAACTATGAGTTGATTTCAATTTGATGGCACATAACAAAAACAGCAACAACAGAAGAAAAAGAAAAAAAAATACATACGTATTAAAGGAAAATGCTTGTAAACCTAAGTTCACCAATTAGTAAAAGAAGGGCATTAAAGTAATGGTAATTCTAGAGTACCAGATGTTTAAGCTCTGGTGGCCTAGTGGCAAGCAGGTAAGCTGTAATCCCAAAAGCAGTGGTTCCACGAGAGACAGAGGGACAATCTCCTTCAGTGTGACTAACCCAATGAAAGGTCGGCTACGGGCTGGTTCGGACTTGATAGTACCCAACAACAGCAATCGTTGGATATGGGAAGAGGATAGACACTCTCCTCCTGTGTGATTTACTGGCTTTCAAAATCTACTGGAGGGCCAGCTATTAGTGGGTTCCAGTTCACCGACACACAACAACAATCCTTGGAGAAGGATATCAGATCAGGAAAAAAAGTGAATGATCCTGAACTAGACAAAATGACACAATATGCACTGATGAGCTGAAACATAGCAATTACTCTGAGTTTTACACAGGACTGAGCTCTTGTTCTGTTGTTCCTATGTTTGAAAAAGAAGGCATTATATATTTGGGTAATCATAACATATTTGATACAGTCATTAAATTTGATCTTGAATATATGTCCCACCTGAGTTTAAAAACAAACTCAGGAACAGGTTTGAATTTCTTAAAACAACATATGATCAAGAGGTAATGGTGATGCAGGGGGAATTGCAGGTTGCTCTGAAGTACTTGGCAAAAAAATAAAGCTCCAGGAATTGATAGAATAACAATTGACATATTTCAACAAACAGGTGCTGCCCTGGATGTACTCATCAGGTTTTGCCAACTTATTGGAAGAGATCCATATTTATTCCCATCCCCCCCCAAAAAATAGTGACTCAATAGAGTGTGGAAATTATTGAACAGTACCATGAATATCACATGCAAGCAAAATTCTCCTGAAGATTTTCCAAAACCAATGGGAACAGTACACTCACAGAGTACTCCCAGAAGTACAAGGTGGGTTTAGAAGAGGTCATGGCACTAGAGACATTATTACTAATGTCAGATGAATCTTGGCAGAAAGCAGGGAGTTTCAGGAAAATATCTGTGTTTCATTGACTATGCAAAGGCATTTGACTGTGTGGATCACAACAAATTGTGGCAGGCCTTGAAGAGATTGGGAATCCAAGAACACTTGACTGTGCTCGTGTGAAACCTATACTCAGACCAGGAAGCAGTCCTCAGAACAGAGCAAGAAATACCACATGGTTCAAAGTCAGGGAGAGAGTGCATCAGAGATGCATTCTATCTCCTAACCTTTTTAATCCATATGCAGAAAAGATCAGGTTGAGTTTTATGAGGAGGAAAGTGGCATTAGGATTGAAGTAAGACTCATCAACAACCTATGTTATACAGATGACACAACCTGGCTTGTTGAAACTGAGGAGGACCTGAAGCACTTGTAGTTGGTCAAGAACTGTAGTCTTCAATATGGATTGAAGCTCAATATCAATAAGACAAAGATCTCAACACTGGGTCAATTTGCAGAACCATGATTGATGGAGAAGAGATGGAGTCTGTTAATAATTACAGTGTGCTCAGTTCCATAATCAATACTCTTGGCACTAGCAGTCATGAAATCGAAAGACAAATTGCACTAGGAAAATATGCTGTCAGGGACCTCTCCAAAGAAGAAACAATGTCAGTCTAGAGACTAAGGTGTGCCTAATCCAGGCCATGGTTTTCACAACTACTTGCAATGCATCAGAAAGCTGGGCAATGACTAAGAATGACAGAAGGAGAATTGATGCCTTGAAATTGCGGTGCTGCTCAAGATGTATCTTGAACATACCATGAAAACAAACGAATCTGTCTTGGAGAAAGTGAAAGCAACTTGCTCCTTGGAGGCTAGGATTTTGAAGTTCCATCTCACATACTTTGGGCACGTGGCCAGGAGGGACCAGTCCTTGGAGAAGGACGTCATGTTTGGAAGAGTGGAGAGACAGCGTAGGAGAGGAAGACTCCAGAAGAGATGGAGTGATACAGTAACGGATGAGGAAGGTAAGTGTGTCAGAGTCAGTGAGACTGGCTCAGAATAGGGAGGGCTCCAAACCTGGTCTACATCATAGGATCTCTATGGGTTGCAGGCAACTCGATAGCACAACTCACAAAATTTTGGTTGAAAATATAAATAAAATTGACATGGCCTGCAAAAGAATACTGTTGCCCCTAAAAATCATCCTTTGTTAACAGAGGCTGAGACATAATAGGTTTCTGAGTTAGGATAGCACCAAAAACCAGTGAATAGGACCTGAGGGATAGTAGAGCACATAGTATTGACAATTTTAGGAGTATTTGGAGGCAAGCTCATGGGATAGCTTCTCACCAAAGATGTAAAGCTGCAAACATGAGGAAAGACTCATGCTGTGTTACAGCAGAGTGGATTATAATAAGACATAATAAAATGTGATGATGGTTGGAAGTCGTTGCTTTTCTTTTAAGTTGATTCTTTTCCATGGTGACCCTACAGGGCAGAATACAACCGCCTGTTGGTGTTTCCTATGCCAAATATTTATAGAAGCAGACAACCACATTTTTTTGTTTTGTAGAATTGATGATATGTTTGAACATTTGACCTTTTGGCTAGCATCCAATCACTTAACCACTGTGCATGAGGGCACTTAAAAGGTTGTTATGTATTTAAGCACACTTACAACTACCATTTAAACCTGCTTTAAGATTTAACCACAAGCTAGGGTTCAGCATTTTAACCCTTATTCTCTATAGTTTTATTGACTATCTCCTTAACAAGGGGTATAGGCATGAATCTTAGGGTCTGGTTCAGGCAGATCAGACCATGTAAGAGGCAGATGCTTATATTTGTTTTAACTCACTCATAGTATCTGATCTGGTGCCTCTGGTAATATCAAGACTCCATCTAAAAACATGAAAATCAATAGTAATAATTTAAAAATACTATCGTTCTCTTCACTAGACCTTATTGTGCTCTTTAAAATCTCATAAAATCTTGTAGCCTTGATTTACTTTGGCAACGTGGACCTAAAACTTTATACACTTCTTTCCTCTCATTCCTTATTTATAACGCTTCCCAGTCTCAGCGTCAAAGACAGTTGACTTCTTCACACTTGCTTGGTCTCAGATATGCTATTGTATTTGAAGCTTTTGCATTTCTTTCTCTGAGGTCTTAGCCTCCAATAACTGATGCTTGGAGGACTGTTCCTTTACAATAATACTTCATAATCTTAAAGCTGCTTAATATTTAGAAAAAGGTATTTTAGCTGGCTGGAAAGTTTGTAATGTTCTTTGTGGTGCCCAAGTTATTTGTTGTCCGAATCCATGTATGTTTGAGAAGGGATGTGCTGTGTGGATTGCATAGACATATATTTGGAGGGAAGATAGGAATTCTCCCAAGGTATTTTTTCTTGGTTTATACTGAAATAGAGACAATCAGTCTTTGTTTGAAAACATTTTCTTGGTCTTGAACTTGTATTGGCTTCTCAAGTGTTCTTTGCTTGCAGTAGAGCTTAAATTAGCATAATTAATGGGCAAATCGTAGAATGATTGAATTATAGAAAATTTCTGCAGATGGGTTGCCCATGGTATATATCATTTAGAGAACATGTTATAAGAATAATACTACTGCTAACAATAGCTTTTATAATTATTAGACATAAATGTTTTATTTGCACTGAGCTTTGCACTAGGGTCCATATAGCTACACCTCATTGATCCTCATAACAATCTTCCACAGAGTGTGTAACTTCTCACATTTTATAGTTGAGGTTATGGAGACTTAGACGAAATATTTTGAAATAAGTAAAGCATTAGAGCGACAGAGCTGTTATGAACTCCCACTACAGGAGAACTTTCCTTGCAGCAGTATGTGAGGAGGAGATTCATATATGTCAGGAGATCTGGAAGGTTCATTGTAGACGTTCCTCTGCCTTCTTGTCTCTTACTGAAAAGCTGGTCCACCCAGTGACACCAATAGCTAACCTGTATGCACCCACATTCACACGTGTTGATGTTACCCTAGTCTTCCTGTAGTGTGTGTGGATGCATTATCAGAGCTAATAGGACTCAAATGAAGAAAGATAGTCAACTGAAACCTCATAAATTGGTTTGTGTCTCTTCCTCTGTCTCTCTTAATACCTGAGGCTGAGGATTTCCATCCTTTACCAAGGAGGTTACAAGGGAAAGGATTAGCGTAAATAACTCTCTTGGCAGAGATAAGGGGGCAGCCAGCTGCTTCACTGATCCATTTATTGGCATGACAGAAGTTCAAACCGTTGACTGAGGGATCTTTTCTTTCTCTGAGAGCACAGCTTTGTTCCAGAAAGGTAAGCAAAACCCCACACCTGTCCCTTATCTTTCCTTCCCCATTTTATTATCTATCACTTTCCTTATGCTGCTCTGAGCTTGTTTCTCTGCTTCTATACTTGCTGCCCAATCTGATGGGCTTTTTCTCCTGAAACGGACAAAGTGAGAGGGGCAGACACACCTGAAATATCCATCTCCTTTAACAGCAGTGAGGAGGAGGGACAGAGGCAGAGAGGAGAGAGAGAGACCTAGAGAGTCTGGATGCTCAACCTGGCTTCTCTTCTTACTACCTGTGTGATCTTGAGGGTGTCACTTAACCTTCCTGTGATGAACTTCTTCCTACTCTAGAAAATGAGGATTAGAGGTCCTCTTGTGAACATAAATATGAAGTGTTGAGAACAATGCCTGGGAAAAGATGAACTGGTTAATTCATGTTTCTTTTTATTTGACCTGGAGTTGGTTCTGATTAAGGGTGACTTCAAGCTCAACAAAATCAAATGTATCCTGGCCCTGTGCCATTGCCAGGATCATTGATATGTTTGAATGCATTGTCGCAACTACTGTGACAGGAAGCTAGACCTGACTCAATGACACCTAACAACAATGATATGCCTTCTTTCATTTGATAATTCAAAATAAGCACACCAGTACATTCTAAACCCTCTGTATAACACTCTTAGCATCTCCTTTTGCACTTGTACTGGCACTAATAAATAATTATTAAAATTATAAAATTGTGACGATAAAGAACAGACATTCGTGTAAGGGATGCATTTGTTTCAAAGAAAGATCAAATGCTAGTATGACAGGCTACAGAGTGATTTTGAAGTAGAAGCATGTGGGGGAGTGACTCATTGCCCGATACATCATATTAATGGTGCTAGACTCAAAAAGAACCAGCCAAGAATAGGCAAAATTTCTATTGTTATTATAGGCTTTTTTAAAAAAAAGTCATCATCTATAGCATTAAATTGATGTTTATAATTTAAGTTTCTTAAGTTTATAGTTTAAATTTAATGTGTCTATTTATTTTGAGCTTAAAGATTTATAAAAATGTATATTTTATCTAGCATTGTATTTATGCATATGCAAATAACATTGTGTTACATAACTAATAGATGGTTCTTAAAATAAGTCAGACACATTTTCTGAAGATTTTACTTGTGTTAAGCCACTTAAAGATCATAAATAATACCAAGACATTTGCTATTAGTGTCACATGCAAATGAGGAAACCAAGGCACAGTTGTGATTGTGATGTATCCTTGAATCAGTTATGATTCCTATCTATAGCACTATGCTCGTTTAGTCTTTGAGCCCATTGTTGCAGCCATCATCTATTTCATCCAGGATCTTCCTTTTGTCTGTTGGTCTTTTACTTTACCAAACATCATCTACTTCTCCATAAACTGGTCCCTCTTGATAACATATCCAAAGTACCATCCTTATTTCTAAGGCTGAATTTCTTCCAAGAAAGATTCACGTGTTCTTTTGGTGGTCAATGGTCTATTTAGTACTCTTCACTGGCATCACAGTTCAAAGGCACTGATTCTTATTCTTTGTTCTTTCTTGTTTATTGTTCAACTTTCATATGCATATAAAGCACGCTAAATGGATTCGTATTTCATATGCACAAGAAGCGACTAAAAAGACTATGATCACACAATGAAAGATAACTATGTAAGATTGCCAATCATGGTCTATCCAAATTGACATATATTTTCACAGGACCCATTTAAATTCACAGTATTCCTCAATAATCCAAGTTTACTTTCTCTTTTAAATGTTGTTGTTATATACTGTTAAGTTGAATATGACCCTCTGAACAATAACTCTGAACCTTTCCCTAGACTGAGACAACCTTACCATCTCTGACACCCCTGACCTCATTACCACAGTCACTGTGTCAATCCATCTCATCCAGTCTTCCTTTTCTGCACTGACCCTCTAATCTTCCAAGCATGATATTTTTTCCAAGGATTGGTCTCTCCTAACAATAAACTAAAAATATATGAGACTGAGTCTTTACTTCCCAAGTGTAAGTTGGTTTCACCCTCTCCAGAACAAGCTTGTTAATTCTCTTGGCAGTTGATGGAACGTTCAGTACTCTTCTCTGGCACCATGACTCAAAGACATTGATTCTTCTTCTGTCATCTTTAGTCATTATCCAGCTCTTAGATGCATAACAAACAATTGAGAAGACCATGGCCTGGTTAACGTGCACCTTGGTCTTTAGACTAATATCATTGCTCTTTAACATTCTCTAGAGGTCCTTCATTGTAGACTTTCATAAAACAACTCATCTTTTTATTTCCTGAATTCTGTTGCCAAGAATGTTGATCATGGATCTGAGGTAAGATGAAATCATAAACAACCTCAATCTTTTCTCCATCTGCCATGATGTCGCCTGTTGGCCCAATGATGAGAATATGTATTCTTGAGGTTGAGATATAATGCACATTAAAGACTACAATCCTTGACTGTCTGCAGCAAATGCTTTAAGACCTCCTCAGTTTCGGTGAGCTAGGTTGTGTCATCTGCATAATGCAGGTGGTTGATGAGTCTTCTTCCAAACCAGATGCCACATTCTTCTTTAAAAAATCAGCCCCCCAAAATGATCTGTTCATATAGATTGAAAAGTATGGAGAAAGGGTACATCCTTATCTTACATCTTTTTTAATTAATATTTCTATCACTCATACACATTCTATTCCATGCATGTAAATTGTTTTTTACGTGGTCTTTCATTTACACTATATTTCATTCATTTATGTTGTGGGTTTTACCCTCATCTTACATTCAACTTACTAATAGATACTTTAATGAAAGCATGTAAGCCAGTTACTTCACGCAGAGGGAGAGGCTGCACCACCGACCTTTGTCTCCGTGCCAGCTAACCCAAAACTGGAGAAAGGACATTGGGTTATGAAGGGCACAGAGCTTCCATAGACATTTCAGTGAGAAGTAGGGGTCAAGGAGTTAATTCTTTGGAGGCTTTTGGAAGGGCATACTCTGCATTCTTCCTCTGCCCTACTCTTTAAAGGTTGATGTGGAAGGTGTCCTACAGCCACTGGTCATGGGTATTGTATTTTTGGGGGCACAGTGAGGGATGGTTCCAACTTGCTGGCATATAACAACATAAAAATATCAGAATAAGGGAGCCCTGGTGGCTTAGCAGGTAGGGAGTTGTGATAATAATCCGCATGTGGCGTCTCACTAGGGGTTTGACCAGCTGACCTGTGGGAGAAAGACATGTTAAACCTCCTCTTTTTTAAAAAAATATTATTACTAATTTCAATGAAAATTTACAGAAACTTTGGGTTTTCATTCATTCATTGTTGCACTTTTCTCCCCTCACAACCTTCCCCCCTAGTACACTACCCTCTTGGAAAAGTAAAAGAAAAATCCTTTCATTGTTTTACAAACCCTCCCCCAGGTCCACCCCACTATGTAGCCTTCACTCTGGACTCCTATCATGACAACAATACCTAATCACATATCCCTTTTAAAGAGTTTTCTCCCTCATCTGTTTCAATGCAGTATACATTATTGAACCCATCTTTCTCAGTCTCCCCCCAGCCCTGATATCAGTCCTGCTTTACAAAAGTGGCACTATGCAGTATTTGTCCTTTTGTGACTGAGATACTTCACTCAGCATAATGTCCTCCAGGGTCACCCATTTTGAACAATATTGCATGAGTTCCTTGTTTTTCAATGCAGTGTAGTATTCCATTGTATGAATATACCACAGCTTCTCTATCCATTTGCTTGTTAATGGGCACTTAAGTTGTTTCCAACTCCTTGCTATTGTGAACAAAGCCACGATAAACATGGTTGTGCATATATCTGCTTGGATGTCAGTTATGGTCTCTTTGGGGTGTATTCCCAGTAGTGGAATTGCTGGGTCAAATGATATCTCTATTTGCAATTGTTTGAGACAGTGTCATACCGCTTTCCACAGTGGTTGTACCATTTTACACTCCCACCAACAGTGAATAAGGGTTCCAGTTTCTCCACAACTTCACCAGCATTTGTTGCTTGGTTAATCTCCTCTTGAGCAATTTACAGTCACAGAAAATCAAATGCAGAGTCAGCTGTGAGTTCCAACTTGATTGCAATATTGCTGTTAGGTATCGTTTGAGTTGAGTACCATCCACAGCGACCCTATAAACAATGGATCTGAAACCTGTTCTATCCTGTTCCATCCTCACACTTCCTGATACACTAGAGCCCATCTCAGCAGTCACCACGTCAGTCCCCCTGGCTGAAGATCTTCCTCTTCTTCACCAACCCTCTGCCTTTCCAAGCATCATGTCCCTCTTCAAGACTATCCCCTTCTAGCAGCAAGCTTGAACTATGTGAGGCAAAGCCTCATCATCTTTGCCTCCAAAGAGCACTCTGACTGCACTTTCTCCAAGACATATTTGTTTGTTCTCTTAACAGTTCATGGGATGCTCAGCACTTTTCTCCAATACCACACCTCAAAGGCATCAATTCTTCTTCTGTCATCCTTATTCATTGTGTAGCTCTCAGGTGCACAGTATGTGATTGGAAAAGCCATGGCCTGAATCAGGGGCACCTTAGTCCTCAAAATGACATCATTACTCCTCAGTAATTTGGAGACATCCAATTGCAGACATCCCCAGTTCAGTATGTCTTCTGATTTCCTGACTGCTGGTACTAAGGGTGTTGATTGAGTATCAAATAAAGATGAAGTTGTTGACAGTTTCAATCTTTTCTTCCTCTGCCATGATGTTGCTTATTGGTCCAGTGACAAGAATTTTTATTTTCTTGACTTTGAGATCCAATCCCTATGCAATACACATAATTCATACTATCACAATGAGTGAATGACTAAAATAAGAAGAATGAAAAAGAAATTGTTCTTTCTCTCTCAGCTGATTTTGTAGCTATAAAGACTAATGTGTGACAGATATACTTTTATATCTTAATCTCTTAGTCATTCCCCAATTTTTCTATCACCTTTAAAAGAAACTCAATGTTCCCTAAGTAATGTGTTTTCTTCTCCACAAACCCAGTAAAAAACCCCCAAACCTCCAAAAAAATCCAAAAAACTAGGTCACTAAGCATGTGAAGCTTTAAATAGTTTTAATTTATATCTCTGCATGCATTTCTATAGAAATTTTGCATTTGCCTGGAAGATTAGTTCTGGGGGTCATTACTGTGGAGGAGCTTAAGAAATTTGGGAACATTTCCTAAGAGGAGAAAAAAATGTCTTCATGTATTTTTTTCCTTTATATCAGGATTGCTTCCATGTTAAAGACCCTGGTAATGCTGCCTTTATGTGAATGATGTCATAACAACAATTCATTGTTGCAGCCATCAGATTTTCCCAGACAACTCCATATAACCTGAAATATTTTGCAGGAAAATTGATTTTCCAATTTAAACTTCATGGTTGACTAGTTGAGCTGTTTATAAACAAATAGCATGAATAATTTAGTTGAAGATTTACTGCTAGTTACAGATATCATTCTTTTTTATCCTGTTACAGTCCTCTAAATATGCTGTTATAAAGGAAACATCATTTTTAAAATCTGGAAGACAGGTTTAGAGAGAGTTTTTGTGCTGAATTTGTGCAGGGGTTTGCTAAATTGTTGTTCTATACCATCAAGTTGGAGGCAGCCCTTAGCTGACCCTTCAGTAGGTTTTTAAAGTAAGCAAATCTTTCTCCCACAGAGCAACTGGTGGATTCAAACTCTATGCCTTCAGGTTGACAGCGCAGCTTCTTACCACTAGGCCAAGTGGAAGTTAATATCAGCCCACATCAACATAGGATGAAATGAAACTAGCATTAACTGATGTGCTTTTGGTGCTAGATATTGTCCTATGCTTTTTAGCATACCTTATCTCATGAGTAGTAACACCATTTTATATGAACAAAGAATTGAATTTATATGTTAGGAGCTTTAGGTTTAATAGATAATTCCCATTTACCTTTTCTGCCTTGGTCATACTGTCAGGTGGTCCCAGTCTTTGGAAAAAAGCATCGTGTTTGGAAAAGTGGAAGGTTGGTGAAAGAGAGAAAGGTGCTTACTGAGATGGACTGACACAGTGATTGTGCCCTGGTCTTGTGCATGGTGGAGATGATGAGGATGGCACAGAAATGCGCAAGGTTTTCCCCTGCTCTCTTAGTTTGCCTGTGCGTTGTAGTTGACTCAGTGGTATCTGAAAGAAGCTTTGCCTTTGAACGTTATGAGTTACCCTCACACTGGAATGATTGTACTCTTCCATCCCATCCGCATCTGGTCAAACCTGTTGCTATTAAATGAATTCCCACTTAACAGTGCTTCCTAAAGTGTTCCACCAGAGGCTCCATGGGAGTAGGAAGGGCAATTTCCTTCCGTGTGGTTTGTGGGCCCTGAAAACCTACTGGAGAGTAAGTACTCATCTTAACAGCAAACAAAAACCTCAACATTGGACAGAGTAGAACTTCCCTGAAATTTTCTGTGGCTCTAAACTCTATGGAGGCAGACTGCTGCCTAATTGGACTAATTGCCACATTATTAGACATAATTGTCTAATAAGTCTTTCTGTGAGCAGCACTTTAACCACTGCACTACTGGAACTCCTAAGCCACCCTCCACTCGAGGCAACATCTTGACGACAAAGCTTCACTTACATGTTGCTGTTTGACTTGTACCATTGAGTCAGAACTGACTCCTAGCTGACCTTCTAGTGGGTTTTCAGAGGCAGTACATGGCACAGGAGATACTGCCCATCTGTCTCCTGAGGAGAAGCTGATGGATTTGAACCATGTGCCTTTGAGGTTGCAGGCAGCTTCTTACCACTAGACCACCGGAGCTCTGTGCACCATCTAATCTTTTCCACTAAAGAAAAACTATGGGAGAACTGCATGGTTCTGTTGCAATTTACATTCAAATTCTTTTTTTTTAAATTTTGTTATTTTTTTGTGTGTGCGTGTACCGTCAAATCAGATCTGACTGGTACAGGAGGAGATTGCCCCTCCTTCCCCGGCAGAGCATCTGGTGGATTCGAACAGTGCACCTCTGGGACTGCAGTTGCAGCACCTTACCACTAGGCCACCAGAGCTCCCCTACATTCAAATTCTTAAAGGAATAGTTAGAAATGGAGCTTATTAGTAATATGGGGATAGCTGTAACTTAAGTTATGTGTAACAAGACTGGCTTTCAATAGCTTTTGTCATATCTATGTTTTAACTGCCATAAATATATACAGAATAAAACATTTGTCATTTCAACAATCTTGACCTGGACAGCTCTGTGGCCATGACTCTTACCTCCTCTCTGCACTTTCCATCACCTTTAACAGAAATCAGTGTTCCCTATGTACTGTGTCTGCCTCCTCCAGGCCTCAGCATCCAGTAGCCAGTAGTAAACTATTGTCTTAATACTCTTGCTTGTAAACGTATAAGTGGAACTAAACAATATTTGTCCCTTCGTAACTGACTTATTTCACTTATCATAATGCTTTCAAAGCTCATCCATTTCAAGGTTGTCAGATGTATTCCAACTTAATTTCTCTGTGAGTAAGCAATGTTTCATTGGATGTATATATCATCATTTTGTGGAATCATTTATCTGTTCATGGCCATTTAGAGTGTTTCATCCTTTGGCTCTTGTAAAAGCTGCTGCAGGGAGCATTATATACATTAACTGTCCTATCAGTCTGGGTAAACTCACTTCTTTTGTTTGGGATAATTATTGCTATTTTTTTTTATGGTTTTCTCTTTAGGGTAAGTCAGTCTCTTTATAGGTACTCTGATGAGTTATTTTGTTTGTTTGTTTTAAAAAATTAATGTATAAGCTTAGTCCTCTTGTGCTGTTGGCCATTTTAGTCCAATCATCAATCATGAAAATGAATTAGCCAATAATTACAGTTGACTGACCAATTCCGTCCGATCATTACATGTCTAGCGCGAGCAAGCTCTGAATCACAGCAGCTAACATGTTCATGGTGGTCAGTAGTGTTGCTTGGCAAATTTTTCCAACTTTCCACCTTCCAGACACATGGAAAAATTACCCTTTCTACTCCCCTACGCTTTGCCTTTCAACAAAGGAGCACAGGGTTCAAACCCACCAGCTGCTCTCTGAAAGAAGGATGGGCAGTCTCTCCTTCTATATGATTTACTGCCACTGAAAACTCACTGTCAGTAGGTTCTTACTCAACAGCACACAACAGCAACCTAGTTCAGTGGTTCAAAAGTCCTGCTGCTAACCAAAAGGTCACTTGTTCCAACTTCTCTGCCGAAGAAAGTTGGGCAGTCTGCTTCTATGAGGTTTGCAGCCCTGAAAACCTTAGGAACACTCTGTAATCTGTGTCTTTTTATAGGGTCATTACCTTAACATTAAGAAAACAAACATCTTCTCCATTCAACTAACAGATACCATCATGATAGATGGAGATAAGATTGAAATTGTCAGTGATTTCATTTTACTTGGATCCACAATTGCCATTCATGGGAGCAACAGTCAAGAAGTCAAAAGATGTGTTGTACTGAGAAAATCTGCTATCAAGGACCTCTTTAAAGTGCTAAAGAGGAAAGATGATGGTTTGAAGACTAAGGTCTGCTTGGCCCAACCCATGGTCTTTTCAATTGCTTCATATGCATGTGAAGGCTGGACAGTGAGTAAGGAAGATCAAAGAAAAATTGATGTCTTTGAACTGTAGCGTTGGCAGAATGTTGGATATACCATGGGCTACAAAGAGAGCAAACATACCTGTTTTCGAGGCTGCTCCATAGAGGCAAGGATAGTCACATTTCATTTCACATACTTTGGGCATGTTTGTCAGGAAGCCCCAGTTCTTGAAAAAAATACAGAACACTTGGGGAAAGCAAAGGGTCAGCTAAGAGGAGACTCACCTGAGCTGGCGTTTGCTCTGTAAGCCTGGGGCTCTGGATGACAATAGTGAGCAAACGTTTGTAGCTACTTTCTATCCACATGCATTGTTTGAAAGAACAAAGCCCTATTTGGTTTTAGCCACTGTAATTTGGGGATTAATAAATACGGTAGGAGAGTATAGCTAGTCCTTAGAGATGGTGAAATAAATTCTTTATGTGTATTATCTTTACAACAGTTCCCTAGAATGATGCTGTTATGCCTGTTTTACACACTAGGAAACTCTGCCCTGGGGAGTTTAAATAACTTGCACGAGGTCATTCAGATTACCCAAATCTGACTCCATCTGAGCTCAGTTCCTGGACGTGGCTTCCCATTAATATACTTGGTCTCTCTGTGTTTATTAGTTCACTTTGTTTTAATTCACCTAGAGTATTATTTGGGTTTTCCTTCCCTCTTATTCTCACTTCAGTCTGTACTGAGACTTTTCTGGGTGTATTTTTTATTAGAGCTGGAGAAAAGGATTAGAATTGTTTGTTAAATTAGGCAGAAGTTTATACCGACTCAGATCAATTAAGAATGAAATGGAACCAGCATCAGTGAGTGTATTCTATAAAGTAAGCATTGTCCTGGAGCCTTATGTACGTTCTGTTATGAGCTGTAACACTTCATTTGATAAATAGATGAAGAAACTGGTATTCAGAGAGGTTTAGGTAATTTGATCTAGGGTAAAAGTAACATCACTAAGATTCAGATAGAATTCTGATATGAATATGAATCTATTCAGCCTTCAATATGGATTGAGGCTCAATGTCAATAAACAAATATTCTCACCACTGGGAAGATTGGCAGCATCATGATAGATGGTGAAGAGATTGAAATTGTTAATAGCGTTAGTGTACTTGGCTCCACAACCAACACTCTTGGTACCAGCAGCCAGGAAATTAAATGACGAATTGTACTTGGAAAGTCTGCTATCAGAGACCTCTCCAAAGTACTGAAGAGTAATGATGTCAGTCCAGAGACTAAGGTGCATTTGTTCTAGGCCATAGTCTTTGCAATTACATGCTGTGCATCAGAAAGAGGGACCATGACTAGGGATAATAGAAGGAAACGTGATGCCTTTGAGCTGTGATGCTAGAGAAAAGTTTTGAGTATACCATGGACTGCGAGAACAAACAGGTTTACCCTGGAGCAGGTGAGATCAGGTTGCTCTTTGGAAGCAATGATTCTGAGGCTTTGTCTGACATACTTTGGACGTGTTACAAAGGGGGCCCAGTCCTTGGAGACGGGTGTCAGTCTTGGGAAGGTAGATGGACAGGGCAGGAGAGGAAGACCCT
>NW_006399779.1:22916104-22949488 GCF_000299155.1 Elephantulus edwardii | reverse complement strand
TAACACCATGTGTTGTGCTTTTGCTGAGTATCACAGAGTCAACTATAATTCATAGTGACTCTATGAACAATAGCTCTGAACCTTACCTTATCCTGCACCACCTTTACTATCTCTGATGTGTCACAGTCACTGTTTATTCATCTCATTGGGCACCTTCCTCTCTGTCTCTAACCCTCCACCTTTCCCAGCATGAGATCCTTTCCATGTCCTTTCTCCTCTTGACATCCTGTGCAAAGTATGCGAGGTGAAGTTTTATCGTCCATGCCGCCAAGGAGCACGTTGGCTGCACTTTCTCCCTGTTTGTTGATTTGACAGCCCATGGGATATTCACTACTCTTCTCCAATATCATGGTTCTTTGACATCAACTACCATGTGGTAAGTTTCAAATACACACAGAAAATGAGGAATTTCAATCTCTTTGTGATTGGAGAATTTCAGTGTATTTTCAAGAAGTCCAGATCCTACAAGAGTCTCTATGAAACAAAAGTTTCTGTGAATTTGAGAAATACAGCATACTAAGTTACCACTTTGGGAGAATCATAGGGTATAATACAACCCTGTCCTTTCCGCCATCCTCCTATCCTTCCTCCCTTCTTGCCTTACTTGAACTATGGTTGCAGAATCCACAGGGGATTGCACTACTAACCCAAAGGTTGTGTGTCCCCGTTTCAATCTCCCAGTCACTCCACAGGAGAAAGCTGAACAGTCACCTCGCATGTGGTTTACAGCCTCTGAAAACCTGCTGGACAGTCAGCTACAAGTTACTCTGACTTGATAGCAATGAGTTTGACTTTTCTAGGTTTTCTCTGTTTCTCTCTTCTTTTCCTTATTTCCTCTCTTCATCTTCCTTTGTTTCCATCTTTTCTGTTGTTGTTTGAGTAAGATATCTGCAACTGAGATCAGAAATGATGCTCATTAAAGCTTCCATCTTCAAAAAACCTCAGTAAACCAGTGCATAGCAGAAGCTGTCGCTGTTGTGTGACTGCTAAATCACAGAAGGATGTGTAAGTAAGCATTGCATGAACTGGGGAGTGCTCAGGGAACTACATATTTAATAATGTATCATAATTTTCCATTGCTTTCCTCCTAGCAGCTTACATGGTTCCTGGCCATTATGACCAGTACTCAAGGAATATTTTTTGACTGTTTTAATGAACTCAAATCACTTTATCTTTAAGGTAAACCCTGCTTCTTTGTTTAAGTACTGATCAACTTTTAAATAGCATCTTAGAATTAAGAGAGGACTGTTAAAAAAGGAACTTTTACTTCTATAAGGAAAGGTTTGGAAGCAAATACAAATATACAAATAAATCTTCAGGGGGAATATGTTATATAGGAGGACAAAGAAATTTTGACTCTGTGAGGTGTTGTTATCTGCCATCAAGTGAATACTTAAAATGTGTGTACTAATGCACAACTATGTTATTGCTGCATTGTTCACAATAGCAAAGAGATGGAAACAACCCAAGTGCCCATCAACAAGTGAAAAACAATATATTCCAATTTTGTAAATAAACTAGTAGGGAAAAAAAATCCCACACCAAAACCCCCCCAAGTGAATGGATCAAGAAGCTGTGGTATATTCACACAATGGGATACTATGCAGCAATGAAAAACAAGGAACTCATGAAATATACAAAATAGGTGACCCTGGAGGACATTATACTGAGTCAAATATCTTTGTCATGAAAGGACAAATACTGCATAATACCACTGTTATAAAACAGGATTGATATGGGGGTTAGGCAGAAACTAAGAAAAGAGGGCATAAATAATGTACACTGCATTGAAACAGATGATGGAAAGAACTGTTTAAAATGATTATATGATTAAGTATTGTTTGCATGACAACAGTCCAGAATAAGAGCTGCATAGCAAAGCTGACTGGGGTGGCAGGGGAGAAAATAGTGCAAAAATGAAATAATTTTTTTTTCTTTTCAAGTAGAAAAGGCACCTAGGGGCATGGGTAGGGAGGAAAATATGCAACGATTAATGAATGGAAATCCAAGTTCACTAGAATCTTTAGTTAAAATCTCAATTAAAATTAAAAAAGAAAAAAAATTATGCATACTAAAAGACAAAAGACAGATCCTAAGAATTATAAAAAAAATACTTGAAAATCTGCAAGCTAGATTTTGCTTACAATATTACTGCATGTTCTACATGAAATTATATATTTTTGTTGCTTCTTTAATCAGCCGAAAATCTGGCAACCTGGCCTTATATTTCCTCACAGGAAGAACAGGCAAGAACTAAGTAGAAGATCACCCTTTAAGTACTAGGAAATACACCTCCAACTTGGCACAAGATATCTGTGTTTCTGGAGTCACAGAAGATTTTTATTGTTGTTGATAGCTGCCACCGAGTAGCCCCAAACCCTTAATGTAACAAATTGCCATTCTGTCTCCCGGACAGTTTAGGAGGCAAATTTTTTATCCACAGAGTTTTTATCAGCTATTTTTTTGAAAGTAGATGAGCAGATCTTTCTTCCCAGTCCATCTTTATCAGAAAGCTCTGCTGAGATATACTCATTATCATAGCAGCGTGTGAGCTTCTACGGGCTGACAGGTGATGGTGCCACATGAGATATGTTGCCTGGAACTGAACCCAGGTCGTCTGTATGGAAGTCAAGAATTCTACCATGGATTCACCGCTTTCTCCTGCACAGAGGCTAAACCTAAACAAGACTCGTTACTGTCAAGTTAACTTTGGCATAAAAGGACCCACCATCAGTTTTCACTAAAAATCTTCACAGTGTGTGGCCATCTGCCCATATTTCTTCCACAAAGCAAACTGAGTCAGAATTTACAGCAGTGGATTTTGGTTTTGGCGTTTCTCTATTGTTGTTTGTATGATATGGAGCTCTTCATTCCTACTCAACTATGTTGTTGTCATTATTATATGTCACCGAATCTGAATAGATTCATAGCTGAGCCTCCGGCAGATTTTCAGAGGCAGTAAATGGCATGCAAACAGACTGCCCATCTTACTCCCACAGAGCGGCTGGTGGATTTGAACTGCCCGCCTTCGGCTTGGCAGTGCACCTCCTTACCACTAGGTCACTAGAGTCTGGCTCATAGCAACCCTGTGTGTGTTGAGTGAAACTGCACAGGATTTCCACAGCTGCAGTCTTCACAGGAGGAGGTATTTAGGACTTTTCTCTCACTGCCAGCCACAGGTGGGTTTGAACTGCCAGTCTTCTGGTTAGTAGAGGAGCTCTTCCCCTTGTGCCACTGGGCCTCCTTATGCACCACACCGTTCCATGAGCCTCATTTTTGCTCTATACTCATGCATAGATGATAATAACAATTAATGAGAATTGAGCATTGCCCAGTTACTGAGGTGGTTTATAATAACTCTAGGGGTTTTAGTCATTTGAGATTTGATATTCTTTTAATCCCTATTGTTAACACAAACTTAGAATTCTCATCAAGCAGGTGATCAGATGTTGACCAATATGAGCAATTCCTATAAAGCTGTAATTTTCACACACATTGACATTGGGTTGCAGGAGGATAGTGTTGGTTGACAGTAGATTGTCAGGCACATACTTGAAAATAGATGACTTCCCTTAAAACTCCAAAGTCAGCTGAGCTGTGTGAGAAATCACAGTCTCTCTTTGTGACCTGCTCCATTTTCATTAAGTAGTTTTTGGCTCTTAGGACAGCTAGTGACTCATTTAGAGATGATCAAACATGCGATGTTTGGAGAGTTAGAAGAAAGCAAGGGCCGTGAAATAACCTTACTTAAAAAAAATCTGGCTCTGGGGTATGGCAGTGACATAATTTCCCACCCAGCCTTCCATTTGCATTATTAGCCAATGCTGTAAAGATTCTCCCCTACGTCTGACCTGACTAAGGACGCCCATTAGCGTCAGAGATCACTACACTTTTCCTCTCTTCAACCATATTTAATGAACAAGTTTATCTTGTTTGTGTGACATTTAATTTTATACAGTGTTAATTTAGGAAATGGATTAGTACAGTGGATGTATTAATGGCTATGTCTCTTCAATCTATTACTGGGCTGTCGGTTTATCCCTGAGAAAATATCGCCGGGCCAGCACCATTGCTCAGGAAGAGTAATTTTACAATGCTGATGGGGATGCCCTTGTTTTGTCGAGGCTGCATTATACACATTCTTTATTTCCTAGAAGTCCCGATTGCATTGGTTTTTGGGGGCAGCTGAGTCAGACCGCATCAACCCTCACCCTCCCTACAAGGGTCTCCTTTCGAGGATTATTTCTGTTGCTTGGCCATCACCTGGATGGAAGGCATTTGTTTTTGGTCTTTGTTTTCTTCCCTCGACCCCAGGATAGTGACTTGAGTGATGACACTCTTCAAGGCATTCTCATAACTCTTTGAAAGACCCTGCCATTTCCCCGTATTCCTTCACCTCTGTTCTCATTCCTACTCCTATGTCCTTTTGTTAGCTGTAGTGACCATTCTCATTGCTTAATTTAATGTTTAAGTTGTTCTTATGGCTTTAAAAGCATGCATTACTAGTTTGTGTGCCTTAATTTTTTTTTACTTATTAAATACAGTTATTTAAAATATTTCTATCTTCTTCTTACTTCCTTTTTATAGGCAACATTGTGCTTGTAAGACCCATGCAGTTTGCCAAGTGTGCATGTAATTCTTGGCCTCTAACTTCCCCTTCTCCCCACCTCCTTGTTCCCAAGGCCTTGAAAGTGGACACGACTGTCTGGTGTGTTGACTCTGATCACTCAGCCTGGTCAATTTCAGTTGACATCAGAATCAGGTGGTGACGTGATGGTCCCAGGGGCACTTCTATGTTCTATGTGATTTAACGAAGGGCCCTAGTCTCCTCGTAGTAAGCATGGAAAATTCAAACGTTGTCTGTCATTTCCTGATGATAGATGGATTTGTTTTACAGAGAGGTGACAGCAAAACCTGACCCGGTGAGAGTGTTTGTTTTGGCAAACCAAAAATGGAACTTATTCTGAATGCACACCTCAGTTTCTTCATCCATAAACTGGAGATAATAACAGCACTTACACCATGAGGTTGCAAAGGTTAATATGAGATAATTCATGCGATATGTTTCATACTATGCCTGACACTTTGATAAATGGTTAGCAATTAATATTCCCAGTCTAGTGTTGCATGCACACTACAATGTGCTTCATTACAGGGAAGAAGCTTTGCTCTTTTGTTAATGTGGATATTATATGGATTATCTGGAAAAAATGTGAACAAATTCAGGACAGGGACTGATGCTTTGTATCATGATGTTTAATTGTGAGCAGACACACTCATGCTTCGAGTGCAACAAACTGTGAAAGCTGAGAGCATGAGCACAGCTTATTGTTGTAATCAAAGGCAATTTACGACAAAGTTCCTATCCCCCAATCAATATTCATAATCGTTAGTTATTATGGTGCATGACCATTATGCATAAGTGGTAAACAGACTCTACATATTTGTATATATTATTTTTACCAGCAGACTGTGTTTTAATTTTCCAGTTGTTCTTCACAGCTTGATTTATGTTTTTGCCATCAATAAGTTCCAGATATTGTTGTTAGGAGCCATCAGGTTGACTAAAGCGCATAGTGACCATATTGAAATTGAAATCTTGCCTTTCCTATGCCATCCTCAAAATCTCTGATATGCCCTTGTCACAGTCACTAGACCAGTCTATCATATTGAGGCTTTTCCTTCTTTCATTAAATTAATATCAAGTCTTTTTCCACAGACTGGTCCCTCCTGATGGCATGCCCAAAGTATGAGATGAAGTCTCACCACCCTTGTCTCTAAGGAAGACCCTGGTTGCACTTCTCCAGAGACAGACTTATTTGTTCTTTTGACAGTCTGTGGGATATTAAGTATTCTTCTCCAACACCACAATTCAAAGACATTGATTCTTCTTCTGCCATCCTTATTCATTGCTCAACTTTCAGATGCATAGGAAGAAATGGAAAATATCATGCCATACACCCAAGCAGATATATGCACACCCATGTTTGTTGTGGTTTTGTTCACAATAGCAAAGAATTGGAAACAACCCAAGTGCCCATCAACCAAAGAGTGGATAGAGAAACTCTGGTGTATTCACACAATGCAATATTATGTTGCATTGAAAAACAAGGAACTCATGGAATATTATACAAAATGGGTGACCCTGGAGGACATTATGCTGAGTAAAATATTTCAGTCACAAAAGGACAAATACTGCATAGTGCCACTGTTGTAAAGGAGTACTGATATTGGGGTTGGGGGGAGACTGAGAAATGGGATAAATTATGTATACTGCATTGAAATAGATGAGGGAGAGAACTGTTCAAAAGGGACATATGATTAGGTTTTCTTGTCATGACAAGAGTCCAGAATGAAGGCTGCATAGTGGAGTGGACTTGGGGGGAGGTGTGGGCAGGGAGAAAAGTGCAACAATGAATGAATGGAAATCCATAGTCTCTGTAAACTTTCATTAAAATTAATAAAAAAAATCAGGCCATAGATCACGTGCACCTTAGGTTTAAACTAACGTCATTGCTATTTAGCATTTTGGATAGGTCCTTGACAGCAGATTTCACTAGTGAAACACTTCTTTGGTTTGTTTTCTTGAGTACATTAACAATGAATGTTGAGTGTCGGTCCAAGTAAAATGAAATTGCTGACAATTTCAGTCTTTTCCTCCATCTATCATGATGTTGCCAGCAGTGAGGATTTTTGTTGCCTTGGTGTAGAAAATTAATTAAAATTGGAGTTATAGGCTTTATCTTCTGTAGTAAGTATGGCACGTCCCCTTAACTTCCTGCAAGCAAAGTTGTGCTATCTACATAATACAGGTTGCTGGTGTGTCCTTCTCCATTCTCGGCACCATATGAAAGGATTGGTAACAGAAGCGTTGAAGAAGCCTAACTTGGGTTCTTATGGTAGGAGGTCATTCTGACAGATGGCAAAAGATGGCCACCTTTTGGGCTTTATTTCTATTGCTGCACAGAGGGATGGTATGAGAGAAACTGGGATCTGTGTTCTCTTCCTCTTCTTAGTAATAAGATTCACAAAACTCCTTGGGCTTACCTGGGTCATACCCAGCTCAGGAGACCAGTTTCTGCTCTCAGAAACTTAGGGAGGGCAGCAACTGCCAAAAAGCATGAAGAAACCAGACCTCCTGAGGCTAGGAACCCAGAGACCCTTGGTCTAACAACCTTTATCTATTTCGACTGACATTCCTTAGATTCTGAGGTTTGCCACTTCTGGTCTGCAGGCCAACTCTATTCCTCTGTTCATTTGGTAAATAAAGTTTTACCAGATCAGAGCCACATTCACGTGGTTACAGAAAGTTTGGGGCTGTTTTTGTGCTACCACAACAGAGCTCAGTAAGACACAGTAGAACTTTATTACCAACAAGACCTAAAATAGTTCCTTTCAGGACCTTAAATGTTTACTATCTGTACATTGAAAGAAAGAGAGAGGAAACAAAAATGGAAAGTCTTATTCAATGAGAGCGTAACACATTCTTTCTAGAGGTGATGATTAATAGTTCAGCAGAATGATGAAGAACTTAACCTCTGAAGTTAGTCAGAGCTAGGGCTGAATTGCAGTTTATAACTTTCTTGCTGTGACTTTAAGATCCCCCTCCCTCGCCCACTCCCACTTTATGAAGCAGAAAAAAAATTTGTGCTTTACCTTGTAACATCCTTGTGAGGATTAAATATGAGAAAATGTAGCGTTCATGGAAGAATTTAATGCACAGAGTATTGCTAGAATTCAGGAAGCATTTAACAGCTGGTGGTAGTTTGCTGTGGGGGAGATTCTGACATGCGGTGACCCTGGATGACAGTAGACCTGTCCATGTGATTGTGTAAGCTACATTCTTTATGGGAGCAGATCACCAGCTCTTTTCCGCTACAGTACCTACCTCTGGTGAGTTCGAACCGCCAACCTTTCAATTGACAGCCCAATTCTTAACCATGGCATCACTTTAATTAGTATCTCACTGTTGCCAAGTCAATTCCAACTGGTAGAAGTCTTTTATCAAGTTTCCAAGGCTGCCTATCTCTCCCTCAGAGTGACTGGTGGATTTGAACAGTCAACCTCTTAGAAACCTGCCGTGTTATATATGAAGCCACAAGGGCTCCTTTTCACAGGTACCGTCTACTTATAAAGGTGAAAGGTGGATTATGTTGATATGGAAGTGATAACATAATGGGAAAGAAATTGCTGTATGTTTGCTTGCGTGTTGGAAAATAGAATTGTTTGCAATGGAGTACCTGAAGACCCGGGCCCTTGGAAGGTAATTACCCCCAGGCATTTCCCAGGATCTGGCCTTCCCAGTGTGAAAATGTAAAGGTACAAACAGAAGCTGTATGTTGTCCCCCCATTGGAGTGTGCTGGCTCACGCAGGGAAGGGCAAAGGAGTGCCTTTCAATCAATACAGACTGTCTTCCTATCTTCCTACCTCAGCTGGGCACAGATCGGCCCAGAGACCTTCTTCAAGTGACAGCCTGTTACCAAGTCCAACGATCCTTTAGTGAGGGAACTGACGGGAAGGGGTGTGAACTGCCGGCACATTTCATGCAGGGAAGTTAATGGGTGTCCAGGGTTTGTCCTCACAGGTGTGGAAGTCTGGTCAGGAAGCATTTCACAAGATAGAAAATGAGAAAAATCCAAATTAGAAATGCTCCCTACAATTGAGTGGCGCTTTTCCCAGGAGGGGGGTGCGTTCACTTTCTGCCAGTTCAGTTCCATGGGCCAAGCTCCCTGCCTCGTTTTTTATCGAGCCGTAAAGGACAGCTTAAGACCAAATAGAAAACATTAAACCTGTTGCCATTTGAGTCAATTCCCCACGTGGAGTAGGGCTGTCCTGGAGCCTCTCAGGCTGTTACCCTTACAGACGCCGACTGCTGCGCCGTGCTCCTGCACAGCTGTGTTTCATTTGAACTCCCAATCTTTCAGTTAACATTCAGTACTTCAGCGATGCACCACCAGACCTCCTTGCAAGTATATACTGTATGTTAGTGCACATGTGAAGATATAACAGTTTCATCTCCATCAGAGTTCTGTTCCATGATTTAATAGGCTGCCACCTGTTCACATCTATAGGGAGCTCTGGTGGCCTGGTGTGTGATATGTCAGGCAGCGAACTGAAAGGTTGGGAGTTGGAATCCACTTCCTGCTCTGTTGGACACAGGTAGGCAGTTACCTCCCATAAAGATTTGTAGCCCTCAAAACCTGGTGAAGGGTCACTGTGAGTTGCACTCAACGTAATTTGATAGTCGTGGGTTTGGGTTATTAATACAGATAATGATTTAATCAGACAGTCCTCCGTATGTCTCCCCTTATTTCAGTTACCACAAGCTGAGGGTCCCCAGAGTGATTTTAATGCAGCTTCAGGAGCTGAGACCCCAGGATAAAAACATAGGACATTTTGAATAATTTGCTTTTTCTCCGATGTTGTATTCCTTCTGGTACTGTAGCAAATGTGGTTTATAGAAAGTTCTCTGTACTTAGTCGTAAAAATAATATATCTTAAGGGAAGGAGCATTTTATCTATTCCCCAAAGCCCACATCTGTATTTTTTATTAGCTTTTTTAAAAAAAATGGAGTTATTTTCTTGTTGTTGTTGAGTATATACACAACAAAGTATACAGTACTTCATTTCTACAGGTACGGTTGAGTGGCATTGATTGTGTGTGTGTGTGTGTGTGTGTGTGTGTGTGTGTGTGTGTGTGTGAGAGAGAGAGAGAGAGTGTGTGTGTATGAGAGAAAAACTGTTTTCATTCTTCCTTTTGCAGTTAGTTGTACCTCCCTAATCCCATAAAGTCACTGCTAACCTAAGACTCCAATAATTCCCTCCTTCACTTTTAAATGTCACTTTGCCTTTTATTAAACTGCAGTTGTTTACTGCAAAACAATTTATTCAACAAGGACTGTCTGTGCTTTTCTATGAAGATGGACAGCTCACCCACTTTTCTTCTCTCCAACAATTCAATGAGGGTAGACACTTGACCAACATTAGGACAAGTGTGCTCTCTCCTGGGAACCTGAGAGCAAGACACAGAGCCTTACCTGAGCAGACAGAACTGGGTCTGACTCAATATTTCTTAGAGTTATAATGTGACATCCTCGTGACCCAGCTCCTGGAATTTTTCAGTATATAGGGAATCACTCAGGATGACACTTCATCAAATAGAAAGACAGGACCCACTGTAAATGTAATAATCAGAAAGCTAAAATCTCTTTACACTATGGTGTAATGTTCTCTTATCATTAAAATTTAATTTTGTACTTTCTAAAAGAACTCATTTAAATGAATCTTTTTCCTTTCCCCTCTTATGTGCAATGCTTCCCTCCCTCATATGCCATCCTTTTGCATTTACCTATTTCTGATATGTGCCAGAAGACCAGGCTGGGTTTAGAAAGGGTTGTGGCACTAGGAATATTGTTGCTGACGTTAGATGGATCTTAGCTGAAAGCAGGGAATACCAGAGGAATGTCTATCTGTGTTTCATTGACTATGCAAAGGCATTTGACTGTGGATCATAACAAACTGTGGCTGACTCTGAGAAGACTGGGAATCCCAGAACACTTGATTATTTTAATGTGAAACCTATACTTGGACCAGGAGGCAGTCGTCAGAACAGAGCGAGGGAACACTGCATTGTTCAAAATTGGGAAGGGCGTATGCCAGGGATGCGTCCTATCTCCATACCTTAGGAAAATATAAGCAAGATAATCAGTTATAGTATTTTGAAAGCTTCCTATCCAAATCCCAATGCTTTGGAATCACCTTTTCTCTAGGGCAGGAGATCTTTCGTGATGGGGAATTTCTTTAAAAAATATTCCACTAAACCCTCCAAATGTCCTAATATAATGATCTCCCCCAGTGCTCTAAAATTTGGTACTGTACCTTTCTGTTCATAAGCTCATAGTTCCAAACCTCTCCCCCTAGCTGTGCCATGTCACCGGAAGTCAAGCCATTTCAGAGAGGTGGTATTGTTATATTTGGGAAAATGTGCATTCTGGATACCATGACATACTGATTACATTGAAAAGGAAGCAGAGGTTCAGAGAGGAGGAAGAAACCTAGACATAGAGCTTGTCAGGGGGAAAAAATATCAGAAAACCTCAGGAAGAATGAAGGGGAATTTCCCCAGTTCCAGCTGTACTTACCCCCGTTGTGGGGAATAGGGTGCTAGTGAAATTTTAATATCATTACATAGTTCTATTCATTAAGTCAGCTTGAGTACATCTATTTTTCTTTCTTTCAATTAAAAATCCATGAGGCACCTTAGAGAAGAAGTTCATGCCTTGGGAGGAAAATGAACATATAAATAGAAAGAGTTACAACTGTGGATGTTTGGTAGCACCTAGAAAACGATGTACAAAGCCCTTTGTGAGAGAGTCTCTCTGTTCACCTCCCCATACATGTCTGAGCTTGAGACCAGCTTCATCCTGGCGCTTTTCAAATGCCACTCATTAAGACACAGGGTGTTGCAGGAGTGAACGAATGATATGCCACCAAAGATTTCTAAACAGGCTATCAACAAAGGCTTAAGTTAGCCAGTCACTGCTATTTTGGGAACTTGGCCCAGGCTCCTTTTTAATGAATGCATTGCTATTTTTCAAGATCCTATGTTATCCTAGGGAGTTCTAGCAGCTTAGTCTCAAGGGAATCACTGTCCTAACCGAGAACAGTTCAAGTTCACCAGCAGCTCCTCGGGAGAAGGATAAGCAATATTCCCATGTGATGTACAGCTTTGGAAGCTGAGCCTGGGAAATGAGCTGGTTCTGCTTCAATGGTTTTGGCAGTGAGAGTGTGCAATCTTGGTCACTCTATGTCTTTACATTCTCCCTTCTTGCGTCTGAGCTCAGTCACTCTGTTGAGAATTCCTCACTGATTGGACAAACTTTCTGTCCTCTTGTTTTCTTGTTACCTCCCACTTATGTTTCCTTCACCCAGATTAAAACCACCCTTTAAGGCTCAGTTCTCTTACCAACTCCTGTGTGAGAGAAGTGCTTAATTGTTTTCATGTGATTGATGAAATTTCTCTGGCTACGCTGCACATTCCTTCAGAGGTGAGTGGTCATGACTTTGTCAGCAAATAGGTACTGAGTTTAATTGCTAGACATTGATGTGGAGGGTGGTGGTTGTTGTTGTTGTTAGGTGCCATTGAGTTGAGTATGACTCCTAGTAACCTTATGAATGACAGACCTGAATCCTGTCCTATCCTGTGCCATCCTCATCATCTTGTTACACTTGAGCCTATTGCTACAATCACCAGGTCAATCTCCCTCATTTGGGCATCTTCCTCTATTTTGTTGACCTTCTATCTATCAAAGCCTGAGATCCTTTTTCTTCCTTCCTTCCTTCCTTCCTTCCTTCCTTCCTTCCTTCCTTCCTTCCTTCCTTCCTTCCTTCCTCCCTTCCTTCTCTCTCTGTTTCTCTATCTCTCTATTTTTTAACTTGAGATCCCTTTCTAATGAACAGCGTCTCCTGGTAACACGTTCACTGTATAAGGGATGAAGCTTCACTATCCGTGCCTCCAAGGAACATTCTGGTTGCACCTTTTCTGAGACATACTTGTTCTTTGGGTAGTCCATGGGATTTTCAATACTCTTCTTTAACACCACAACTCAAAGGCATCAGTTCTTCTTCTTTCTTCCTTATTCATAGATGCACAGCAAACAATGGAAAAGACCATGGCCTGAATCAGTCTTAAAACTGACATCATTACTCTTCATTGTTTTAGAGAGGTCTCTGACAGCAGATCTGCCCATTACAATACGTCTTCTGATCTCCTGGCTGCTGCTACCAAGGGTGTTAATTGTGGATCCATGTAAGAAATCATTGACAGCTTCAATGCTTTCTCCATCAATCATCTATTGTCTATTGGCCCAGTGGGAAGAACCTTTGTTTTCTTGACATTTAAATATAATTCATATTGAAGGCTATAGTCTTTGATCCTCTTTAAGAAGTGACCTCTGAAACTTTTCCAACAGGGTAAAAAGAGAAGCCACAGACCGGGAAAAACTATTTGGTAATGACATGTCAGATAAGGGACTTGTATCTAGAATTTATAAGATACTTGACCACCACAACAAGATAAAGGTAAATAATCCAATAGAAAAATGGGCACAGCATATGAACAGAACTTCACCAAAGAAGACATTCAGATGGCCACCAAGAACATAAAGAAATGTTCAAAATCCCTAGCTCTAAGAGAGATGCAAATTAAAACAACTATGAGACATCATCTCACCCCAGAGAGAATAGCAAAATTTAACAGAACAGCAAGCAACAAATGCTGGCGAGGTTGTGTAGAAACTGGAACCCTTATTCACTGTTGGTGGGAGTGTTAAATGGTACAACCAATGAAGGCAGTACGGCGCCTTCTCAAAAAGCTGCAAATAGAGATACCTTTTGACCCAGCAATTCCACTATGGGGAATATACGCTAAAGACTCATAACAGACATCCAAGCAGATATATGCACACCAGTGTTTATCATGGCTTTGTTTACAATAGCAAGAAGTTGGAAACAACCTAAGTGCCCATTAACAAACAAATGAATAGAGAAGCTCTAGTATATCCACACAATGGAATCCTATGCTGCATTGAAAAACAAAGAACTCATGCCATATTATACAAAATGGGTGACCCTGGAGGACATTATGCTGAGTGAAGTATCTCAGTCACAAATGGACAAATACTTCATGGTGCCACTCTTGTAGAATGAGGCTGACATCAGGGTAGGGGTAAGCTGAGAAAAAAATGGATAAATTATGTATATTGCACTGAAGCCAATGAGGGAGAAAACAGTTTAAAAATAATATATTTTAGGGCATTATGATAATTATAAGAATTTGGGATGAGGGTTGCAGAGTGGAGTATACTTAGGGTGAGGGTGGGAGGGTGTGGGGGTATTGTATACCAATGAAGGAGTTTTTCTTTTGATTTTAAAGAAGAGTAAACTGGGGGAGAGGGTGGTGTGGGCAGGGAAAAAGTGCAACAATGAATGAATGGAAATCCACAATCTCTATAAATGATCACTGAAAATAATAATAATAATAATAAATAATAAAAGAAGTGACCTCTGGTTGGAAGTGTAAGAGGAAATGTCTCTGATGCGTTGATGATCATATTGTTCCTCAGGTTATGGTTGAAATTTAGGCAAAAAGACTGGACTAGAAGTAGGATTTCTGCTACACCCCCTTGTCAGAACATTCTGTGACTATTTCTTTTGGTTGAGGGTTGTGGGGGAAAAAAATCTCCTGAAAGAAATTTCCTGAAAGTCTAGAAAAAAAATATATATTAGACCATCTGGTCTCCTTATTGATATTGACTTTAGCTAAGACAGTGAGAAAACTTCTTATCTTGTTTATTTGTTTTCCAACTGTCACATGCATACAAAACAATACCGTGACTTGAGTCAGCTTCACCTTAGTCTTAAAATGACATTCTTGCTCTTGGGATTTTGGAGTTTGTGATGAATTGACTATATCACTGTAAAAAGAATAAATAAATCTGCCTTGAAGGGTGCTCCTCAGAGGCAAGGATGAAACTTCATCTCATACTTGGGACATGTTATCAGGAGATATCAGTGCTTGACGTCATACTTGAGAAGCAGAGGGTCATGAAAGAAAGACCTTTGAGGAGATGGATTAAGACAGCGACTACAATAGCTGATTTGCACATGTCAAAGATTGTAAGGACAGAGAAGGATGGACAAGATCTGTTAATGGTACCTAGTAACAACAACAATAACAACAGTGGTGAAATTTGTAAGTGAACGGCCACAGCTGTGTTCCAGTAAAATTTTATTTATAAAGGCAGGAAATACTTGTGATCTGGCCTTTAGACTGAAGTTTGCCAGCTTTGATGTGTTGTTGTTATTGTTGTTATGTGCTATTTAGTGGGAAGTAACCAATAGCTGACTCATAGCGCATTTTCAGAGGCAGTAAATCTCATGGGAAGAGACTGCCCATCCTTCTGCAGAGCAGCTAGTGGACATGAACAGCATACCTTTGGGATTGCAGAGCAGTTTCTTATGCCTAGGCCACCTGCACTCCCTGCTTTGGTGTGTTGTGTGTCGTTGAGTAGGATCCAACCCATAGCTGCCCCTTGGTGGGTTTTCAGAGACAGTTAATCCCATGGAGGGAGATTGCCCATCCTTCTCCCATTAAGCAGCTGGTGAATTTGAACCATGAGCCTTCGGGATTGCAGTACAACTTCTTACCACAATTGATACGTAATCTGACATGTAAGTACTAATACTCAAAAATTTATTAAAGACTCTTGTTATTGTTACGTGCTGTTGAGTCCCCTGCAACTCATAGTGACCCTATATACCACAGTTCTGAAGCCTGTCGTATCCTGAGCCAGTCTCACTGACTCTGACACACTTATCCCTATTACTCTGGATACTGTATCAATCCATCTCATCTGGGGTCTTCTCTTGCAGTGTCCTTCCACTCTGCTAAGCATCATGTCCTTCTCCCAGGACCAGTTGCTTCTGGCTACATGCCCAAAGTATGTGAGACAAAGCTTCAAAAATCTTAGCTTCCAAGGAGAAATTTGTTTTCACCCTCTTGAAGATAGATCTATTTGTTTTCTTGGCAGCTAATGGCATGTTCAAGACTCTTCTCCAGTACCACAACTCAAAGCATTGATTCTTCTTCCTTAGTCATTGTCATCCTTAGTCATTGTCCAGCTCTCTGATGCATAGCAAGTAATTGCTAAGGCCATTGTTTAGATCAGGAGCACTTTAATCTCTAGACTGACATTGTTGCTTCTCAGTACTCTGGCGAGGTACTTGACTATAGATTTCCCCAGTGCAATTCTTCTTTGATTTCCTGACAGCGGGTTCCAAGAGTGTTGGTTGTGGAGTTGAGCAAGTTGTAATTGTTAGCAACTTCAGTATCTTGTCTATCTATCACAGTGCTGCTAATATTCACAGTAGATGCCTTTAAGTTTTCAACTTTTTAGTCACATTTTTTTTCTCTTTCTGACTATGTTTGATTTCCCTTAACCTTTTATAAGGACTATGAGTTAATTTTTTGATGAACACACTTTATTTCTAGAACTGGAGTATAGATAGCAGGCAGAATACATAACCCAGAGCATGGTGTTTAGATGCTAAGAGCTACCCAAGCTTGGCCGATTGACACAATATTCTGTGCACATTGTCCCAAGTGCTAAGGATATCGATGCCCTTAGCTTAGCTGAGACCCATAAGCTTGCATCAAAATGGGACTCTTCTTCTGTTGCCTTCTGTCATCAGCTCCACAGAGCCATTATGTTCTTCAAGAAACATTATAGCAAAAAGGCTACCTAGACGGAAACTAAATTGATTTTCTGATTCCACCCTTAACCCTCTCTTTTGTGGTCGCTAAAGGGAGCCCACGATTTTTAAAGCACTCAAGGGGATATGTTGCCCTGTCAGAAAGAAGATGGAATAATTGTGGCTTTAGCCTTCACCTCAGATCACAGCAATGTCAACAAAATAGGGTCAAACAACAACAACTGCCTGATTGGGAGTGAACAGACTTGAGGCTTTAAATCCTGAGGGGAAAGTGCTGCTTGTGATAAGACATAGGACTTTATAAATAACTTCACCATACCTTTGCTGTGCATGATTCTATAACCTTCAAAACCAAGCTGCAAGTGGCACAATTCAGAACCATGTAGATAGGTACAGTAATTCTCCTTTTTTTAAAAAAAAAATTCTATTCATAGCTAGGAAAAATGAGATTCAGAAACTTAGAATTGTTGTCTCAAAGTGATAAAGTCTGTGGAGAGATCAGGACTTCAACACATATCTATGTGAGTTTTACTATTATAATTCCTATTAGTCCTGCCCCTCTGATGCTAAATGAAGAATTTGCCTTCTTTTGAATTTCACTGGGCCTTGAAATGCTACCCTAGAGTTCTAATAGTTTTCTTGCTTAGAGAAGAGGGTACTAGAGCAATATAAGAAAAATACTTAAATGAACTCACTTCCATTAAATTGGTTCCAACTCACAACAATCCTAGTTTGGATTTCTGAAGCTGTAAGTTTTAATGAGGAGAGACTGCCCATCTTTCTCCCTGCCTGGTAGGTTAAAACTTCTGGAGTCACCTAACCTTTTGGTTAGCACTACAACACATTCTGGTATGAAAAACTCAATTCTATTTTCCTAAATCTAAGCTTTCTAGTTGATTCCATTTCATGATGAACCCATAAGACAAAGTAGAAGCACCCCACTTCTAAGCTGTTTCTAAGCTGTAGATAGCGGTCTGGGGGTAAGAAGCTGTGCTGCAATTGCAAAGGCATGTAGTTCAAATCCACCAGCTGCTCCACAGGAGAAGCACAGGCATCTCCTCCCATGCAATTAATTGGTTCTGAAAACCCATTGGAGGGTCAGCTATGAGTTGGTTCCCACTTCAACAACAACAATCTTTACAGAAGCATACTGCCATGTCTTTCTCCCGTGGAACAACTGGTAGGTTCAAAATACAGACCTTCCAGCGACTGTTGGGCATTTTAACCAATGCACCACAAAGAAACCTATATCTGATCCCTTGTTGGCAACTCAATTGTAATTCATCACAACATTATGGGACAGAATAGAATTGCCCAGGGGGTTGCCAAGGCTGCAATTTTTATAGAAATGAACCACCATGTTTTCCTCTCACAAGGCTGCGTTTGAACCACAGACATGGTTAATATACAAGTGTTTACAATCACTGTGCCATCAAGCCGCCTTCAGCGTTCTTACATTACAGTGCAAGTCGACATATAGGCTCTTGGGGTGGGGAATAATAAAAAACTTTGATTTGAGCAAAAGAAAGAAGTTCCACAGAACAAAACGAGTGAGAGAATGCCTCTCTTTATATTTACTTCCTTGCTGCCCTTTCTCTCTCTCTCTCTGGTTTGACAGTCCTGTCAGTATTTAGAGACAGCCCTGCAGAGAAAGGGAATGAAAGGAAATGATACTTGCTGAAAAGGCTTGAAGTGAGATCTGGAATCAGGTTGCCTTAGCTCCAATGGAAACTTTCTCGGCTCCTACGTAAATTTCTACAAGTTGGTGAACTGCTCAAACCAATTTTTTCCATTTGTCACGTGAATATAAAGCCGTGTCTGCAATATACAGTCATGGTAAGGCTTAATAAGAAAACAGACTTTGCCAAGTGCTGGTACTTGTTAAACCCTCAGTAGACTTTAGCTAATATTATTGCAGAGAGAGGACAAGCTTGACTTACATTTTCCCAGCTAATGTCTACCAAGAAACAAGGAGGAATTTATGCATTGCTCTCATTTGACTTCAAAATGCCTTTTGTCTGTGGTGAAGTGGACTTGGGGGGAGGGATTATATGATAATGAAAGAATTTTTCTCTTAGTTTTCAAACAGTGAACTGTGGGGGGTGGGTGGGCAGGGAGAAAAGTGCAATACTGAATGGATGTAAATTCAGAGTCTTTGTAAACGTTCATTAAAATTAATAATAAAAAACCCAGAAAAAAACCAAAAACCTAAAAACAAAACAAGATTAAAAAACTCCCAAAACTTGAATTCAAACCACCGCTGTCAAGTCGATTTTGCCTCCTAACAGCTGTACAGGACTGAGTAGATCTGCGCCTTGGATTTTGGAGGCCATGCATCTTTTAGGAAGCAGATGGCCTCATCTTTTCTCCCAGAGAGGCTGGTGGGCTTGAGCCCTTGACTTTTTGATTAGCAGCTAAATGCATAAACAACTCTGCTGCCCAGGTTCTATTCCTATGGTGAGGGGGGCAAGGAAATGATGATTTCTTAAGTGAAAAAGAAATAAAGCCCAGAGAAGTCAAGGGTGGAGTGATTGGCTGGAGGTTAAACTGCAAGTCAAGCAGAGTTCAGGACGTTAGGTGACTGTGTGTGAGGCATTCCCTTTAGACTGTCTAGGTTGATCTTGTTCCACTCACTTTCAGGTGGAGCTGTTTCCCCAAGGTTTCTTCCAAGACATTCACATGCAAATCCTGGTAGTGAAGTGGGACTTTTTTCCTCTGGGATAGGAAATGTCAAAGCAGTTGGAATATTCAGAAGGGTAAACAATTCTCAAAATTGAAATCAGTTTTGGTCTTTCCGCTTTCTTTCAGAGACTAAGCTTATTTACTGGGTTAACTTCTAGTTAGCTGCTTCATTAGCATGAGGAAGATTGTCGGTTTAGAGATTGAGTTCTGGAGCTGGTCTACTTAGCTTCAAATCCTGGCTGTGAAACCTTATAAGGAGTCTTGATGATGCAGTGGAGTAAGCACTGGGCTGCTTAGGCAAAGTTCAGCAGTTCAAATCTACCAGCTACTCCGCAAGAGAAAAAAGAGACAATTTGCTTCCATGGAGATTAGTCTCTCGAACACTAAAGCTATTTCTACTATGTTGTTGTGTGTGCCATTGAGTCAGAACTGATCCATAGCTGACCTTTTAGGGGGCTTTCAGAGGCAATAATCACATGGGAGGAGATAGGCTAAACATAAAACTAGCATGCAGATACTAGTTCTGGTGGTCTAGTGGAAAGAAGCTGTGCTGTAATCCTGAAGGCACATGGTTCGAGGCCACAGAAGAAGAATGGGCAATCTCCTCCCGTGCTATTGACTACCTCTGAAAATCTGCCAGTGGGTCAGGTATGGGTCAGTTCTGACTCTGTGATACACAACAACAACAACAGCAACAACATGCAGGTACTAGAAGTTACCACTTGACTACAGTGAGATTTTAACATAGACACAACCCTTTAAGTGAGACAAGAAAAGGAGACTCTATTGTATTACAAAACAAGGAAATACTGCATGATTTAAAATAAGGAACAGTGTGCATCACATCTATACCATTTCTCCAAACCTACTCAGTCTGTATGCAGAACAGATCCATTGAGAAGCTGGACTATATGAAGGAGAATGTATCATCTAGAGAGGAAGAAGACTCGTCAACAACCAACATTATGTAGCTAGAACTATCCTGCTTGCTGAAAGTAAGGAGGACTTGAAATGCTTACTGCAGAGGATCAAAGACTACAGACTTTAATTTGGGTTACATCTCAACAACGAGAAAACAAACATCCTCATCACTGGGCCAGCTGGAAATATCAGAGAAGAGAAAACAATTATCAATGAATTAATCTTTCTTGGACCTACAATCAACACCCTTGGCACCAGCAGTCAGAAAATAAAAAGGACATATTGTGTTGGGAAAATCTGCTGTCAGGAACCTCTCCAAAGTGCTGAAGAGTGATGATATCCATTTGAAGACTAAGATGCACCTGATTCAAACCATTATCTTTCCAGTTACTTGCTATCCAGCTGAAACTTGGATAATAAATAAGGATAAAAGAGGAAGAATCAATGCCTTTGAATTGTGGTGTTGGAGAAGAGTACTGAGTATCGTATGAACTGACAAAAGTACAAATATGTCTTGGAAAATATACAGACAGGGCACTTCTTGAAGGCAAGTGTAGTGAAACTTTACTCCATATACTTTGTGCATGTTATTAGGAGGGGTCAATCCTTGGAAAAGGATATCATGCTTGGAAAGGTGGGGGGTCAGCAAAGGAGGGGAGGACCCTCAATAAAATGGATTGAGGCAGTGACAAAAAAGATGAGGTCAAGAGCATGTCAAAGACAATGAAGATGAAGATGGCATAAGATAGGGTCAGGGCACAGACCCATTGTTCTTAGAATACTGTGAGATGTAAGTGGCTTTAGGACACTTAAATTAATTTGTATTATATCAAAAGCATCGTGTTGTTGACTAGTAACTAACTCATAATTGATCTTCTAGCAACTTTCAGAGGCGGTAGATCATATGAGAGGGCTCTGTAGGGGCTTAGTGGGAAGGCCGTGCATTGTCAACGCAAAGGTATGCAGTTTGAATCCACCAGCTGATCTGTGGCAGGAAGATAAGCATTCTCCTCCTGTGTGATTTGCTGTCTCAGATAATTTTCTGAAAGGTCAGCTATGAGTGAGTTCCAATCGGAGAGTAAACTACAACAAATCACATGAGAGGAGACAGAGGATGTTACCCATCTTTCTCCTACAGAGCAGTTGATGGATTTGAATCACGTATCTTTGGGTTGGTAGTGCAACTCCTTACGTCTGGGCCCTCAGAGCCCTTTGACAGATGTTGGAATCTAAGAATTATCCCTAATTTATAGATGAGAACACTGAGGCTTGAGCGGCTTTCTCCCTTACCTCCCAACTCCACAGTTTCAGGGACAGGGTTTAGCTGCAGATATGTTTCACTACAAATGGGTGCTGCCTTCAATAAATTAGGACTTTACTACCTCCAAGAGTTGCTATTGTTTATTTTACAAGATGAAGGCAAATAGACATGGTTCAACCCTTCATAAGGCTTCCAGAAGATTTAAAAAGTCAAATCTACATGTTATATTAATCAAGAAACACAGAAAACAGGACTTAGCTCATTTTACCCTTAAGTATGCAATGAGGTATAATTGAGGTTGTTTGTCCACATATCATCATTTGAAGATACAGAGAATGGACAGTGGGAGAAGCTCTGTATTGGTAACTAGAAATTTCATTATTGCATATTTTTTTTTAAAACATAATACTAACTTTGTTGCCAAAAGCTCCCTCTCTCCCAAGGTATTTTCATAAGTATCTCTACATAATTAAAAAATGTTGCTGTAAAAAAATTATAAATAGCACAGTGCATTTAAAAACTGCCCAGGGATGGTAGGAGAGAGACTAGTAGTGAAGCAAACATGGATGGTATTCATTGTTTACATGAAAATATGGTAATGCCTCGCATAGAAGAAGGCGTGTACTTATTAAATATTCCATTGACAGGAAATTAACTGTGTTGGCTAATGTCTTGGAAATAGGATTGAAATTGAAAATAACCTTGACAATTAGAAGTGGGAAGATAGAAAAAGGGTGAAATTCAATTGCTAGAAAAATCGATGATGGAAAGAAATATCAATATGCTCCACTGTTTCATTAAATGTATCAAATGGAAAAATATCAGCTCATGATGGAATTTCTGCTAATGATGATGATTATTAAAAGTTACATCCTGAATTTTCTAGGATATAACTAGAAGTCAGTGAAGGAATAATTGATTTTCATGCTTGTGTGGAAGACTAAGTGGTTTATACATTGATATATTGAAGGATACCATATGACCATATCATGATTAACCACCTCCATCACTGACTGTGATAACTTGATTTCTTCACTCCTTCTTTCCCTGAGAAAGTAATGTTCCTGAAAATCTAGCAGTAGAACATTCCATATTTAAGATCCTGGGGCGTTAGGGGAACCATAAGCTGGAGGACCTGATGTTGTATCGTTTCTTTTATATCACTGATGGTATACAATGTTAGTGTGTGATAACTGAGTTACAGATGGTAACTCACATATCACAAACACAAGCAATCATGTTGTCCGTGGCATTTCTGGTGTCTAGGAAATCGTGTCCCTTATTATCTACTTTGCCCAACATTTGTTCCCATCCTAATGAGCTGTCTTCTGGGCTCTGTTTTATAACTACCAATAAAAGAAGAACTTTACTTTGAGGGAGGGACCAGGGAGATAATACAAGAGAACACAATGAATGCATTGTTGTACCTTAGATCTGTGTTGACTTTGAGTTAAATTATTTGAGCCTAGAACAAAACTCATAGTTCAACTTCCTGATAAGTAGTAGATAATCTTATAAAGTGAACAATAAACCAGGAGTTACCTACCCCTTTGAGCAATCAATCATGCAACATCATAGGGGAAGCATTCCCCAAGAATGATGCTCAGAGGACAAGAGGAGGAAGGAAAAAAGGATTAAGGGAAATTAGAAACACAAGAAGGAAGTGGGGAAAACTCAGTCACATTGTGGATATCATAATTAATGTTATTAAATCGAATGTGTGTGAATGATTGAATGGAAAACCAATTTAACTTTTACTTAAATCACAAAAATTGGCCGTTGGCTAGCTCTGGTGGCCTAGTGGCAGGAAGCTGCACTGCAATCCCAGAGGTGCATGGTTCAAATCCACCAGATGCTCTGCTGAAGAAGGAGGGACAGTCTCCTCCTGTACCAGTCAGATCTGGTTTGACGGTACACACACACACACGCACACACACACACACACACACACACACACACAATAATAAAATTTTTAAAAATTGGCTGTTTATGACTAAATATTAACTCCTTTGCAAAAATAGAGTAACCAGGGATTGGCTAAAGCAAGCAATTGAATAAACATAAACAAAAACAAACCACAAACCAGACCAGGTCCCCATTGTAGTTGTTGTATGTGCAACAAGTTGATGATGATTCACAGCAAACCTGTAGACACTGAAATTGAACCCTGTCTTACCCTGTGCTATTTCCCCCATCTACAATGTAAGCGAGCCTATTATTACAGTCGCTGGGCCAATCTGTTTTGTGAGGGCCTTTTTCCTCTCTTATGCTGACCCTCCACATTACCATGTCTTTCTCCAAGGGCTAGTCCATCCTGACAACATACTCAAAGTATGTGAAATCAAGTTTCACAATTCTTGCTTCGAAGGAGCATCCTGATTTCATTTTCTCTAGAATAGACCTGTCTGTTCTCTTGGCAGTCCAAGGATATTCAGTACTCTTTTCCAACATTACAACTCCAAGGCTTCAATTCTTCTTCTTGTCATCCTTATTCATCGTCCAACTTTCAGATGTAAAGCAAGCAATTGAGAAGACCATGCTTTGGATCAGGTGACCCTTATTTTTAAACAGAAATAATTGTTCTTTAGTAATGTGGAGAGCTCCCTGAGAGTAGATTTTCCCAGAGTGACCTGAGATTCATCTTTTGATTTCTTTAACTGCTGGTGCCAAGGGTGATGGTTATGAATCCAAGCAAGAGGAAATCCTTAACAATTTTCACCTTTTCTCTCTCTGTCATAATGTTGCCATTAGGCTTCATGGTTAGAAATTGTATTTTCTTGATGTTGAGATGTAATCTATGTTGAAGTACCACTATAGAGTGGTACTTAACCTATCAACCTGTTAACTAAAACATTAGGGGAAAGATGGATATAAAGATTTCAAGTAAAGATTTCACCTCAGAAACATGATAGAGGCTTACCATGAGTCAGAACAGACTTAACAGTAGTGGGTTTGGATTGGGGTTAAAAAATGTGATTAGGAAAATGAGCACCAGAATGTAATGAAATGCTTAAGAGAAATATTGGAAGACTCTATGCATAAGGAAGTTCCATCAAGACCTAAACGACTAAGTTAGGCAAAGAATTTCACAGAAAAATCTATTTCCTACCTTCTGTATTAAGACCAAGAAAAGTCAGACCCCCCCAAACATTGGAATCACTATTTTTAAGGATGATCTTGTTTCAAATAACGGAATAATGTACATCTCAAAATTATCAATACAGAATAACGTTTATTAACTCCTTTAATGAAAAGATGGCACATGACAACAACAACGGAAAGATACACTCTTTAGCTTCAGGTATAGCTGAATCCAGGAGCTGAAATGAGATCATCATTGGCATGTATCATTATCTTCCTCTAACTTGGCTTTTCCTTGTTTTCAGACATGGTTTGAATCTTTGGCAGTGTCTCTATGTCTGCCAGCAATTGCATAGACTCATTTTCATCAACAATTAAAAAACAAACAATTAAAAAATTTGGATCTGTCTCTTTCTTGTCTGAATGAGGGCTCACAGGATGATACTTAGAGCTAGTAGTAAAGCTAATGTCACACAAGTTGTTTAAATTGACAAAATAGTCCGAGGGTTAATATGATGTCACTTTGAAGACTCAGGTACAACTGATACAAGCTAAAACAATTTCATACGCATGTGCAAGCTGGAGGATGAATAAGAAAGACCAAAGAATCCCAGCCTTTGAACTGCAGTTGGTGAAGAATATTGACTATACCATGGACTGCCAAATGCATAAATGAATCTTAGATAAAATGCAGACAGAGTGCTCCTTTAAAGCAATGATGATGAGACTTTCTCTCACACACTTAACGTGTGGTATCAGGAGGGGTAGAAAGACCTTTCCTTGCAGAAAGACCTCATGTTTAGAAAAGTAGAGTCAGTTAAAGAGAGGGAGATGCTCAATGGAATTCATTGACATAGTGACTGCAGTGATGGAATTGAGCACAGCAGAGATTGTGAGGGTGATACAGGATCAGATGGGTTTCATCCTATTTTATACAGATTCTCTGTATTTTGAAGACTTCTCAGGAATACCTTACAATAACATTGTCAGGGGCAGAAAGCAAACAAAATGTTCACTACAGAATTTACCTTTGGGAATATAGGGATACCACTCATGTATGCACGTGAGAATTCATCTAACAGAATTGGGCTCCAGGCACCCAGGGCCTCCCAAAGGACTCCTAACCACAACATTGACTACAGGGAAGCAGAAGAGGGAGGGGCACTGAAGTGATTGTGTCTCACAGCCTGGACTTTGGGAACCTCTCTTATGCCTCTCTAAATGTCTAAACGAGAAGCAGGAATGTGGAAGGGAAATTCATTTTTCGCAATCAAGACAAATATGCATGATGCCGTAAGAAACTGGTTTTCCAGTTTATCAAATAACTAAGGAGCAATGATGTTAGTTAGAAGACTAAGGTGCATACAATGAAGGTCATAGGCTTTTCAATCACTTACTTGGCATCTGAGAGCAGCTGGTGGTGAAAAAGGACAGCACAAGAAAAATTAGTGTCTTTTAGTTGTTTTGTTAGAGAAGAGTATTAAACATTTCATATACTGACATAAAAATAAATAGATACGTCTTGGAGCAAGTTCAACCAGGATACTCCTTGGAAGCAAGGATGATGAAGCTTTGTCTCACATACTTTGAGTTATTTTCTTTTGTTGTTATTGTATTGGTTTTTTTTTAATTCTTGCTATTCTAACAAAAGTTTTCAGAGAACTTAGATTTCCATTGATTCATTGTTGCACATTTTCCTCCCTATCCCCACCCAGTTCACTTTTCTTTTTAAAAAGATTCTTTCACTCTTGCTCAATTTCCTCCCTTCTTCCACCCTCCACCCCCACCCCAAGTCCACTTTGCTATGCTTCTTTTATTCTGGACTATTGTCATGCAAATAATACCTTAATAGTATATTTCTTTTAGATAGTTCTTTCCCTCATCTATTTCAATGAAGTGTCCATTACTTATCCTCTCTTTTTTCCAGTTTGCCCCTAAGCCCCATGCCAGTCCTGTTTTAGAACAATGGCATTATGCAGTCCTTTTGTGACCGAGATATTTCATTCAGCATTGTGTCCTCCAGGGTCACCCACTGTGATAATAGTTTATGAGTTCTTCGTTTTTCTGTGCTGCGTACCGTTGTGTGAATATGCCATAGTGTTGTCTCACTTACTTTGAGTGTGTTGTTAGGAGGGGCTGATCCTTGGCCAAGGACATCTGATATAGGAGAAGAAGACACTCAACAGGATAGACTGACATGGTGACTATAACAATGGGCTCATGGATATTGGAGATGATGAGGGTGGTGCAGGGTAGAGCACGGTTGGGATTCATTGTTCATAAGGTTGCTATGATTAGCAGTTGACTTAATGACACATAAAATTAACTCAAATTCTAATTGAAATTATAGACAAGTACTTATATGCAGGTGTGAGTATCCCCTTTCTCTTGCTCCACCACAGTGCTTACTGACAAACTGTATACTTTTTCAGCTTTACAAAGATTCTATTCCTAGATATGGGTGGCATCTGTCTCTCTTCCAACCCTTTAGCACCTGCCTATACAATGAAAACCTCTTCAAATTTACAATCCAGGATTGAGATGGAGACCTCAGTAAACAAAGTGAGCACAAGTTTACTTTGCTTACTGACTGAAGTGAACATTTTGCTATGTCATGCTCACCTTGATTATTGGACAATCTTACCCTATTTCCCTAGTCCTAACTTTAAAAAATACATTAACTTGCTTGAAAATATCCATATTTCAGAAATCCAGATGGCAAGTAAGTTGTATATAATTCATAGCTGTCTCTCCTGCTGGTTGTCAGAGGCTATAAATTGTGCAGGAGGAAATCTTTCATCTTTCTTTCTCCCATTGAACAGCTGTAGATCCAAACTGTCTACCCTTGGGTTGGCAGTGCAACTGCTTATCCACAAGCCCACCAGAGTTCCTGATGTAAAATGACTACCATTCAATACTGTTAAGTAGGAGTGATGTATTAGTGTAGCATTGTGCCATTGGGGTGTCAAATGCCATAATGGTTACACATGGTGGACAGTGCTTGGTGGAGCTCCCAGTTTAAGACAGGTTTGAAAGCAGAAGCTGCATCCACTTCCTAAACAACCTGCCTCTGGAAACTCTACGAACTTAGAGAAATGATGATAGTCATAGAACAGGGTTCAGGCCTTTTGTTCATAGGGTCGCTATGAGTCGTGTTCAACTTGATGGCAATCAACAGCAACAACATTGGGATGAGTTAGTCCCTGGAGAAAAATGTGATGCTTGAGAAAGCATGGGGTCGTTGAAAAGAAGATGACCCTCATTGAGATGAACTGAGACGTAAATGCAGCCATAGACTTAAGCATAGCTGATACTGTAGGCCTGGGCAGCTTCAGGCAGAGCTTTGTTTTGTTGTACATGGATTCTCTAAGTTGGAGCTGAGTCAAAGGCATCTAACAACAATAACAATGGATAATCAATATTCAAATATATTTAACTGTAGAATTTTACTTACTATTGGTTTGGTTTTGTTCTTTTGGGTTTTGGGGTTTGTTTGTTTTTGTTGTTTGTTTCTTTGTTTTGTTTTGTTTTTTTCGTCTAGAGGTAAGGAGTTGTGTCCCAGTCCAAAGGCTCTATCAGCCAGCTGCTCTACAGGAGAAAGATGGGCAATCTCCTTCTGTGTGATTTACAGCCTTTGAAAACACCTAGTGGTTTCAACTCTATTACAATGTTTGAGTTTTTAATTTTGTTTCAGTATATAAGTTTTCCATTTTTATTATTTTTCTTTTAAATTGATATAGGTTCCAACCAAACGTCATAAATGACATGCACTTGTCATGTCTGTCTATTGTTGTTAGCTGCCCTCAGGTTGGCTATGCCTGTGATGATTGTGCAGCAGGAAGAAACACTGCCTGGCGCTATGCCATCACTGTTGTCACCTTGTGCTCGAGTTCATCCTTACGACTATTGTGTAGCGCCTTCCGACCTAGAGCACTCATGTTCCAATACTGCATAATTCCGGTGTGATGTCGAGGATGTTCACTGGTGAAGCTTTGGGAGTATATTCTAGTGCTTTCTTCTTCCTCATTGGGCAGCTCTGCTGCAGCCTGCCCACCAGGACGAGCCAGCTGGTATTCCACACGACAATGGCATAGCATCCAGCATCACAGCAGCATACAGACCACCATAGCCCAAGAGACTGATCGACGGTGGAAAGAGGCCTTTTCACTTTCCTCTGATCACAAACAGTTCTCTTTTCTTATCTTTCTTAATGATTGCTTTTTTATTTTTTTTAAGAGTCAAGATTGGTTGCATGGCAAGGAGCCTTTTGGATTGAGGGTGTCTAATTGTTCACTTAGGAGTTGATTATGGTTGAATGGTTGTGTCTGGACTACTCCATTGGTGACATTGTCTCCTCCATGCTTGACACCACAAGGATCACAAATTCTATTTGCCTTCTTAGTGATGTCACTGTGTTTGACAATTTAGGAGAGAATATGTGTCTCTCTAATTTCTCTGTTGGAAACATACTTTTTCCTAGGAGCTCAGGTACTGAACTTAGGAATTTCTGACTTTACATCTTAGCTTTACCAAGCACCAGTTGTCTACAAGTATCAAAGTATTACAGAACTCTACTTTCTATCTCTTCATTTAAAATAGTAAAATGGTGCTAATAGTTCCCCTTTGCAAGGCTATCACAGGGATTAAACATTACCGAACAGGCATGTACTAAAAAAAAAAAGACAGTTATTAGTATTTTACTGAGAGTACAAAATGTGGGCTTTGTATGCATATAGTTCAGAGTTCAAATTGTGCTCTGTTCTTTTACTGAGTATACTTAAGTGACCTATTTAGTTTTTAAAAAAATATTATATAGATATGGATATATATAACATTTGCCATGTTTCTCATGTGTACAGTTCTGTGATATCAGTTACACAAATTATGATTTTTAAAGCCTTTGTTTCCTTAATTAATATTAGACTGGTAATAGTAGTATATTCTTTGGTGGCTTAGTAGTAAGGGATTGTGCTGCCAACCCCAAAGTGTGCAGTTCAAATCCACCAGCCGCTCCATGGGAAAAAGATGGGCTGCCTCCTCCTGTGTGATTTACTGCCTCTGAAAACCCACTGGAGGGTCAGCTATGGGTGAGTTCTGACTCAATGATACGTTACAACAATAACAACAACAACAACAGCAACACTGCTCAAAGTGTCAGAAAATATTTCCTGTAAAGAGCTAGACAACAGTGTTTGGCTTTGTGAGTCGCGTGGTCTCTATCATGACTGATCAATTTTGCAGTTGTGTGGTAACAACCACAGATAATCCATTAACTAATGGTCATGGCTGTGTTGAAATGAATGATTTGTCTACTGACATTGGATATGTGTCTATTAAATACAAATGTGTGTCTACATGTATTTACATACGTATTTTAAATTTTAAGAAGTCTTTATATATCTGGGGACTGTAGTTAAATGGAAGGGGATCAAAACATGGTGAAAGCAGAAGAGTCATGTGTGCAGACTTAACGTATGTTTTTTGGAAAATAGGGACGCATTGTGAGGAAAAGAAATGCCAAAGAACCAAAACTCCAAATGGAGATGTTAGATGTGCTCAGGCAGTATAGCTTGTGTTTACTGTGGTGTTTGCTTGATAAGTTGGAGTCCTTAGCTTTACTTCTGTAGCCTTTATTATGAACAAATCTGTGACCATCTCGCCTTCAAATCTGTTGCTAACTTCTTTCTTCACATTGTTGAGTCTCAGTGTTTTTGTTTCTCTCAATTTTAATAATTTATCATTTACTTGCATCCAGATCTATTCCTTTATCTTTTCCATACAATTTTGAGTTTATCATCTTTCATGATCAGCTGCAGACTGACTACACTGGAGTTGACATAATATCAGTGAATAGTATCATATTACTTATAGCATCTAATCACAAAATGCTGATGTGTCAAATGCGTTAATGGTTGGCTACCCAATGTGGACAGAGAGTGCAGTGGAGCTCCCCGATTAAAACAAGCTTGAAAGGAGAAGTAGCATCCACTTCCGTAATAGCTTGCCTCCGGAAACCCTATGAACCTGGAGAGAGGATGAAAAGCACCCAGGCGTCAAGGACTCCTCTTCATAGGGTCATTATGAGTCACCTGCGACTCGATGGCACTTAACAACAACAACAACAATCATGAAATGACAGCTCTGGTGGCCTAGTGATAAGAAGTTTCACCGACAACCCAAAGGTAAGTGGTTTGAATCTACCAGCTGCTCTGTAGGAGAAAGATGAGCAATCTCTTCATGTGCAATTAACTGCCTCTGAAAACCCACTGGATGTCCAGCTATGAGTCAGTTCTGACTCAATGGTATACAACAATCATGAAGTAGGAGCTCTTGTGGCCTACCTGTAAGGAGTTGTACTGTCAACCCAAAGGTATACAGTTCAAATCCAGCAGCTGCACCACAGGATAAAGATACACAGTCTCTTCTCATACAGTTTATCACCTCTGAAAACCCACTGGAGGGTCTGCTATGAATCAGTCATAACTCGATGATGTCTAACAACAATAATCATGAAATACAGGAGCTCTGAGGATGTTGTCTGTAGGGATTGTCCTGCAAACTTAAAGGCAGCTCCTCTCAGGTGATTTGAATTCACCAATGGCTTCAGGAGAAGGATGAGAAATCACCTCCTTGTGAGTTACAGCCTCTGAAAAACTGCTGGAGGGTTAGGTATGAATTGGTTCCAACTCAAAGACACTGAATGAGTGAATCATGAATATCTTTGAAATATCTGCTAGGTACTTGACATCCCTACGGATGCAAGAAGTAGAGGAGTAAACATAAAATAGATCCCTGACCTCAGGCATTTAATGATTTAGTTGTAGTTCAGGGAACTATGGTTTCATATTCCCTAGGGAGCTGTGCTGCTAACACAAAGTCCAAGTGCTTCTTGAGGCTTGAATGATAGACAATCACCTCCCATGTGATTTACAGACTTAAAAATCCTCGGAGTTCCTGCTTGATGGCAATGAGAAAAGTGAGGAGTTATTAACTCATTTAACAAACATTTATTAAGCAACTACTAAGTGTCAAGTTCCTATTCACTAAGGGGAATTTATGGAGCTGTGGCAAAAGGAAATAATATATTGTGTTTCACCAAATAATGTTGCTTTCTTCATCAAGATAGAAAAGGATTTTAATAACTGGGGCCTAATCAGAATCAGCTACATCGGCAAAAACTAAAGCAAGTTTTCTTCAATTCTACCTTGGTCTTGGTTATTTTTTTATGATAAGAATGTCCCTAAGTAGCTCTTCTCTAACCGTGCCTGAAATGTAGAGAGCGAGCCAGTCTAATGCTATGTGTGAAACTGTTCCTTTGCATTCCTCTCAGGCTTTATGCTGCAGCGTAAATCTTAGATAATGTACCCAGGTTAGCAGGGTTCCTGAAAAAAGCGGACAGTCAGTACAGCACATTTATTAACATCATATATAACGGGGCTGTAACTGTACAGTAACTTTCTATTTGGTCAAAAAGGTGGGCAAGAAGTGCTGCTGAGGTTTATGGCACTGGTCCTGGACTCGAGAGGTGAGTTATGTACCCAAATAGCTCTTGTGTATCATAAGCTAGAAGCTAATAAAACATCTTTAAACTGTACACTGTCTCTCCATTAGAAGAAATGGATCTATTATTTTCTGTCTTTGGGATGGCATAATAATGACTACCAAAAAATCCCCACATATTTACCTTGTTGTTGCTTTTCTGAGATACACACACACACACAGAGAGCTGCAGAAAGTCAGGGACTATCATCTTCAACATGAATTGAAGCTCAATATCAAGAAGACAAAGATTCTCACCACTGAGCCAACTGACAACACCATGATAGATGGAGAAGAGATTGAAATTGTCAATACTTTCAGATTGCTTGGGTCCATAATTAACACTCTTGGAACCAGCAGCCAAGAAATCAAAAGATGAATTGGATTAGGAAAGTCTGCTATCAGGGACCTTTCCAGAGTGTTGAAGTTCAAAGGTGTCAGCCTAGAAACAAAGGTGTGTCTGATCCAGGCCATGGTCTTCAAAATTACTTGCTATGCATCAGAGAGCTGGACAATGAACAAACATGACAGAAGAAGAATTGATGCCTTTGAGCTGTGGTGCTGGAGAAGAGTGTTGAGCATACCATGGACTGCCAAGAGAACAAATAGGTCTATTCTGGAGAGGATAGGAAAACAAGTTGCTCTCTGGAGGCAAGGATTTTGAAGCTCTGTCTCACATACTTTGGGCATGTTGCCAGGAGGGACCCATCCTTGGGGAGGGATATCATGCTTGGAAAAGTGGAGAGACCATGCAGAAGAGGAAGACCCTGGATGAGATGGATTGACACAGTGACTGGAACAATAAAAGCAGATATGTCAGAGACAGTGAGATTGGTTCAGGGTGGGACAGGTGTCAGAGCTGTTGTACATCATGTCACTATGAGTTTTCAGGTAACTTGGCAACACATAAAAATGATGGTAATATATAACAGGAGCTAGACCATTTAGGAAAGAAGTAATGATATGTTGGCTGGGAAATAGACGAGGAGCTGGTAGGATATTGAGACCAAGGAAATTGCGGAGTAGAAACTGTCATTTCTCTGGTATGTCTGGAAGAATCCTAAGTTGAAGCTGTGATCTTCAATGAGGTGCTTAAGTAGTTATAATATAACACATGTATCTGTATATCTGCCTCCCTCCTGAATTGTGAACCTTTTGAGAGTAAGCACTTCACATTATTCATCTTTATTTCTCTGGTGATTCTAAGGCATTCATGTGTTTTCTTAAATCTTTCTAATCTCATTCATGGCTGTAGAATGGTAACTGGCTTATAGCTGACTCATCTTTGGGTTTCCCTTTATTGCAGATCCATATCTTTATGTTGTCGTTGTTATGTACCATAGAGTCAAAACAGACCCATAGCTGACCCTCCAGTGGCTTGTCAAAAGCAGTTAATCCTTCTCCCAAGGTGTGGCTGGTGGCCTCTAACCATGTGTTGCCTTTTTTTTTTTATAATTATTTGTATGTGTACCATCAAATCAGATGTGACTGGTACAGGAGGAGATTGCCTCTCCTTCTCCAGCAAAGCATCTGGTAGATTCAAACCATGTATCTCTGGGATTGCAGTGCAGCTTCTTGCCACTAGGCCACCAGAGCTCCCTGCATGTGCCTTCTTCTTCTTCTTCTT
>NW_006399779.1:22889538-22912949 GCF_000299155.1 Elephantulus edwardii | reverse complement strand
TAGGAAAGGTGGAGGGTTGGCAAAGGAGAGAAAGACTCTTAACCAGGTGGATTGACACAGTGACTGCCACAATGGGCTCTTGAGTGTCAGGAAGAGTGAGGATGGCACAGGATAGGACAAGGATCAGATTCTCTGTTCATAGGGTCACTATGAATTGTACTCGACTAGATGACACCTAACAACAACAATCTTTATAGAAGCCGACTGTCATATCATTCTCCTGTGGAGCAGCTAGTGGATTCAGACTGCCAACCTACTGGGTAGTAGCCAAGTTCCTAACCACTGTACTACTAGAACTCCACAATTAAATATATGTCTACTAGGGACATCATTACAAAGCAAGGATCAGTGCTTTTACTCTGAGGACTTCCGGAAAGGGTGGAGCTGATATTTACTCCTATAATAACCACTTGTGAATGCTAATGATTCAATCATCATTAGTAAGATAACTGCTAGATGCCATTAGTAGAAAGAACTCAGGAGCTTCTGAATTCTAAGCTCAAACATCTAAACCTGTTGTACAGATTCTGCCCTTTCTCCTCCCGATGGCAGATTTCAGACAACTTGTTTCCCTCACTGCAATTTAACAATGAGAGTCATTTCATTAGGAAAGGCTTACTTATATAAAAATAGACATGCCTGAACAATAGAAATATTTCCTATAAGGTCTTTTAAATAATTCCTATAGCATATTTATTGCTTAACTTACCACATTATATGTATAGGAAACTCTGTGAGAGCTGGAACCTTTGTATGGGAGAAATAGGTCAGAGAATAAAAATGAAAGCATTTCCCACTAAAAGCAATGATTAAAAAGTTTTGAAACCATAGTTTTCCTCTGGTCTGTCTCTCTCTCTCTAGACCAAGGAATCCCGTCTGGGAGGCCCCTTAATAAAGCTTCTAAAAAAGTTTTAAAACCATATTTGTCAAAGATAGGAGACCTGGAAAAATGAGACAGTCTTGTTACATTCTAATTCTCATTGGTTTCAGGATACAATTATCCTTAATTTATAAAACAACTTTTGAGTGTTTTTCCTACATAGTAAAATGTTTACAAAACGTTTACATAGTAAACTATTTAAAAGAATTCTAGAAGGACTTTTACACAGACTAGAAAATGATAATATTTTCCACAGTATTATTTTAGTGGCTTAGAATGATTTATAACCAGTTTTTCCAAATAATTTAAAAATAAACAAAACTTTATAATGATGAACTCTATAGGGAGTTATGTTATTACCCCAAAGGCAGCATCTTCTTGGAGGCTTGGATCCTCTGATGGCTCTGAGGGAGGAAAATGGGCAATCTCCTCCCCAGGAGTTATCACCTCCAAAACCCCGCTGGAGGCGCAGCTAGGAGTCAGTTTTGATTTGATGGCAGGGCTTTGAGTTTGGGCTCAGAATCTGTCCCACCAAGCCTCACTGATCAAGGTGCACTTTAACAAGTACATCTTGCTGGAGCTGTTTCACTCAATGAATGTTCCCTTCTTCGCTTTTTACCTGAGCTAATGCATATGTATATGGACATGTAGTTGTATGATACTGTCAATTCTCTAATGAGCACCACAAGTGATGGAAGTGTGACCAGAGCTTCTGTTCAAGTGAACTAAAGCAGAGATGAATCTCTGGAAAAGATTCCTAAAGCATAGGAAGAAGGATGGAGAGGGAACAAGACTGCGTAAGAGAGATTGCAAGAGGTCATCAATTTTCATTGCTGTCTAAGAAAGTTACCAAGAATGTATTTCAAGGTTAGACTTTAGTGGAGAGAGACATAGACCAATACGTTTACTGACATAATTGCTCCTCAGATTTTGGAGAGGTCCCTGACAACAGACTTTCCCAATGCAATATGTCTCTTGATTTCCTTACTACTGGTACCAAAGGTGTTAATTGTGGATCCAAGTATGATGAAGTTGTTGCTAGTTTCAATCTTTTCTCTATCTAGCATGATGTTACATATCGATCCAATGGTAAGAAATTTTGTTTCTTGATGTTGAAATACAATCCCTATTGAAGGTTATATTCTTTGATATTTTGCAATTGTGGTACAATACTAAACTGTTAATTAAAATATTGGTGGGCTGATCCTACCCAGAAGCTCTAAAGAACTGGTGATCTGATTCCGTGTAGAATACAGCCTAGGAAACCCTCTGGCACAGTTCTATACCATCACAGAAGTCGACTATGGGTCCTAATAGACTCATTGGTTCCTAACAACAACACTAAAAGGTATGTTGTAATTACTGTGCCATTAGTCACCTCCAACTCAACCCCACCTCCAATAAACCTACACAATAACCCTGCCTGATTCTGTTACATTCTCACAGTCTCTGGGGAGTTAAGTCTATTGTTGCAGCCACGGCACCAATCATCTTGTTTGAAGACTCTCTATTTATTGCTGACTTTTTGCCAAGCTTGATGACATTTCTTCATAACATGTTTAAAGTATATGAGATGAAATCTCATCATCCTTGATTCTAAGGAGTATTCTAGCAGCACTTCTTCTAGAGATATTTGTCCTCTTGTCAGTATATTCAGTGTTCTTTGCTAACACCACAACCTAAAGGCCTCAAGTGTCCTTTGATTTTTCTTCTTCACTGTCCTATTTTCACATGCTTACAATATGAGGTGTTTGAAAAGATCATAATTTATGTCAGGCATAATTTAGTCTTTAGGGGTAATTCCTAGATCTTTAATTCTTTTTTTTATAAAAATTTTAAATTTTATTTTATTTTGTGTGTGTGCGTGTACCATCAATTCAGATCTGGCTGATACAGGAGGAGATTGTCCCCCCTTCTCCAGCAGAGCATCTGGTGAATTTGAACCACGCACCTCTGGGATTGCAGTGCAGCTTCTTGCCACTAGGCCACCAGAGCTCGCATAGATCTTTAATTCTTTAAAGTGATCTTAGCAAGCATATTTTTCCATTGTAGTACATAATTTGATTTCTGAACTCCTGCTTTTATTTGTGTTAATTGTGTATGTAGCTCAAATTAAATTCTTGATTCAAAGGATTAAAATGTAAATATATCTTCCACTAACCATGATGTTTATTAGTTCAGTTGTTGCATATTCAAATACTTTGATTTCTCTTCAGTCATCCTTAGGCACTGAGTTCACATACTTCAGTCATACTTAGTTCACATGTATATATGTAGCAGTGAAAACTGCCCTGGCTTGGGTCAGGTGCACCTTAGTCTTTAAAGTGACACCAAGCTTTTTAACATTTTAAAGTGGTCCTTGGCTGCAGCTTTTCTCTACATAATACATCCTTTGATCTGTACTGCTAATATGCTATATTAATAATGTATACCATATCATTAATGAATACTGTATTAATAATGTATGCCATACCATATATTAATAATGTATACCATATGCAAATTACAGTTTTGAATTGCAGTGAACCTTGCCCTTCATTACCTGAAATTATGAGTGACTGACTCTTCTGTTAGGGTTGCTGTTGTGTACCATCGAGTCAGAACTGACCCATAGCTGATCCTCCAGCAGGTTTTTGGAAACAGTACATCACACGGGAGTGGATTGTCCATCCTTCTCCAGTGGAGCAGCTGGTGCGCTCGAACCCATGCCTTTAGGTTTATAGCATAGTATCTTACCACTAGGCCACCAGTGCTGGAACTATCACTAATTTGTTTTGATTCTTCATGGTGTTATTCATTTTTGTTATTGAATGTACTCTTTTGTTTTAGTTCAATGTAACTTATTAATAAAACGCTGTACTTCATGACCACTTGAAATTGTATATAAGATCGTGCTGGTTAGAGAGGGTTTCATAAATTATTATATTGTTTAACTATCCCCTTTTTTAATCCATGGATGTATTTCATCTCAACATCTATTTCTCTGTTATTACTGAGAAATGTTCCTCAAGTTTGGCTTCGTTTGTTAATATGCTGCCCGTTAAATTGATTCACCCTGAAGAGAAAGCCTGTTAACTTGGCATGGTGAAAAAAAAGAAAGTTCATTAACCAAAGAACCTCAAGCGAATAGCCCGTTTCCTTTCAAAATAAAGGTTACTCTATTGTGAGTAATTTGTGATCCATGCACCCTATAGAGATTTAACTCAAAGGGGGAAATTTAAGTAGAAAAATATCAAATTGGAGGCACTTGTGTCTGGGGGAAGAATCATGCATTCCCATGAAAACAGAATGTAAGGATGTTAACCATTTGGAAAGAATAGTCAAGACAAAGATTATCTGTTCTCAGAAAAAAATAATTCATGTCTACAATCATGAATTACCAGCTATAACCAAAAATAATCAAATTATATGTCTCTTATGGACATGGTAACTTACTCCTTTTTCACTAAACTACTGACCTTTACATTTCAGAAGACTTTACATTTCAGAAGCTGCTCTTATCATGCTCTTGTAATTCCCTTCTGCTCTCAATCATTTTACACTCAATCAGTATCCTTCTCTGTTTTCTGTGTAAATATACCATTCTTTACACTGGAACAGTAGAATGCTTTCTATTTTTACTCAGCTCTGCTTGAGCTGTGTTGTCTCTCAATAAAACTCTCTTTAACTTCTGAAAGAGTATATATTTTGCTTTTTCAATTTTTTTTTTATAATGTCCAATGACTATACATTTATGGGTTTAACACACCATTTATTTTGCATTATACAGATGGCACAACCTTTCTAGCTGAACCTGAGGAGAACTTGAATTATTTGCTGTGGAAGGTCAATGTCAAGAAGTCAGATTCTCAGCACTGGGCCGATTGACAACACCATGATAGATGGAGAAGACATTGAGGTTTTTAACAATTTCAGCTTGCTTGACTCCACAATCAACACTCTTGGTACTAGCAGCCAGGAAATTAAAAAAACTAATTACACTGGGGAAGTCTGTTGTCAGAGACCTCTCCAAATTGCTAATGAACAGTGAAGTCAATCTAGAGACTAAAGTACGCCTGGTTCAGGTCATGGTCTTCACAATTGCTTGCTATGCATCAGAGTGCTGGACAATAACTAAGGAATATAGAAGACTAATTAATGACTTTGGGTTATGGTGGTGGAGAAGAGTATTGAACACACCATGGAATGCCAAGAGAACAAACAGGTTTGTCTTCGAGAGAATGAAACTGAGTTTTTCCTTGGAGGAAAGGATTTTGAATCTCTGTCTTATGCATTTTGGACATGTGAGGGACCAGTCCTTGGAGAAGAAAGGACATCATGCTCAGAAGGTAAGATGGACAGCACAGGAGAGAAAGACTCTAGTGAGATGAATTGACTCCGTAACTGGGATAATGAGGGTAGATATGTTGGAATCAGTGAGACTGATTCAAGATCATGCAGGCGTCAGAGCTTTTGAACATAGTGCCACTATGAGTCATGATTGACTCAATGGCACTTAACACTACCACTACACCATTTCTTTACAGTCCATTTACACAATTTTCATCCTTGATTTTTAATCACCACTAGCATCACCAATACCATTGAGTTTATTCCAATTTATGGTGACTCCATGTGTGTCAATATTGAATTGTGCTCCATATGATTTTTAAAGGTCGATTTAAAAAAAAAATCACTAGGCTTTTATCTAGAAGGCCTTATAATAAAAAAGTTGGTGATTTGACTCTCTCACCCTTTCAGAGGAGAAAATTGAGGTATTCCCCTTTCATAATGAAAGAAACCCCAATGTAGGGTTATCCTGAGTCAAAAAAAGATGAACTTGACAGCAGTCAAGTTCAGGTTTGGGCTGGATGCATTCAAGCCTCAGTCTTTCAATGATAAACCAAGTCCATTAACTGTTTCTACTTGTTATACATATGAAAGTTTGACAGTAAATAAAGATGTTGTAAGACGAACCAAATGCCTTTGAGTTGTGTTGGAGAAGAGTATGGAATATCTCATGGACTGTCAAAAAACCTCACAAAACACAAAAAACCAAACCAAAACAAACCCCAAGCATGTATGTCTTGGGAAAAATGTAAACAGGATGATCTTCAGAGGCAAGGATGATGAAGCTTCATTGCGCATAGTTTAGGGATGCTGTTAGGTGGGAACAATTTGTATTTGGCATAGGGCATCATGCTTGGGAGGGTGAAGGATCAGCAAATGAGAAAAATACCTTCAGAGAGACGGACTAATATGGTGACTGTAACCATGGTCTCAAGCACGCCATAGACGGTGAAGATGACGCAGGATCCATTGTTCATAGGATTGATAGGAATTGTACTCTGCTCAAGGGTACTTAACAACAGCAACTATTGGATCTGAAACAAGGCAACTGGGAGCTGCTTAAGTTACACCATATGGGTGACAAATATGTTCAGTTGCCTGTGGATCTATTTTACTGAGGTTTGCTGTCCTTGAAATAAGGAACTGAAAATTCAGACAGCTCAATTAGCAATTGTTTTGAACATTCCACTTTGGACCTAAGGATATTTGGCTAATTTTACAGTTGACTTTCATTGGAATCATTGCTGAATGTCTCCTGCATAAATTTTGGCATATTCAAAATGTAAAAACCTCTCATTTCAGTATTAGTGACTCAAGTGGAAAACTGAAAATCCCCAAACAGAGAATTAGCAAACATTTGTTCTGTCACAGCTCAAGTACATAGTGTTCTTTTCTCCCCCTGCACAAAATTATCCTGGTTTCCATCTAGCTATTTTACAGCATTCCAGGGAACAGACACCCCATGGCTACCAATGAACTGATTATTTAATCATGAAAGACAAGAGTTTAAATAAGAGAGAGGAAAACATCTCCAGGAAGACTCACTAGGGACGCCAAGAATTAGAGACTTCGCCTCACTCAATATTCTGAGCACCAGCAATGCTGGATAGCACAGCAGAGGCGACTCAGACAAATGTGGCTTAGTCAGGACACATAGGACAGCTTTCTTCCCAGCTCAGCATCAACTAGTGTGTAGTGAGTTGATATTCACACACGTTGAACCACAACTAGGAACTGGACGTATCAGATAATTTTGTTTTGTCTTCTTTTTCAATGCTAGGTTATCTTTCCATGGTTAGTATTCTTTCAATATAATGTCATTTTATTGCTTTCTTATAAGGAGCCTTTTGGTAACACCTATTTCCCCTTCCCTTCATGTTCTTTCCTTCTGGGTAAGGTTACTGCTTAATTTATAGAAAAGGAAGTGAGTTAATGGTTGTATTAGAGTGTAAAACTTGACTTATGATTACCACGGCAGAGAGAATATATTTGAAAGTAAAGACTGAGTGTGCTTTTGTACATGTATTGCTGGAATCTGCTTTCTTTTTGTTGTTTGTATCTATTTGGGGGGGGGTGTGCTTGTTTATATTTAAAATGCTTGAAAAACTAAAACTTACATGCTAAGTAACAGATTGAGGGCTAATGGATGAGAAAGAAGGCTATCTTACTATCTTGTTTCTGGAAGCTAGCTAAGAGTTGGAGCTTGGACGTAGGGAGGGATTTGGCTTTGACAACTTAGTGTCTAGTTAATCCCCGTTGCCTCTCTAGTGTCAGTCTTTTCTGTTATGAGGAAGAGATTGATGGAAACTTCACCAAAGCTTAGGAGATAATTTGTAGAATGAAAGGGCCTGTGGTCAGTCCATGGGGGAAATTCAAGAAAGTAAGCAAAGTCTTAAGGTTTTTCTACTCTGTGTTAGATAGTGAATCTATTTATAAAAATGATGAAAGTGGAGTTTATTGTATCTAGGAATAAGAATTGGAGGCAGCTGCTAAGTCTTTGTGACATAATGCTAACCTTTTCGGCTGGTAACTGGAAGGTGGTCACTTTGAAGCCACCAGATGCTCAGTAGAAGATGAGTGATTTCCTCCTATATTGATTTTCAGCCTTGGAAACCTGATGGAGGCTTATTACGATTTAGAAGTGACTTAGTGACAGTGGGAGGGTGGCGGGAGACAGCACTCCAACACTTTCATGAAGCAGGGGCATTAAAGTAGTAAATAGAGTTAAAGATGCACAGGCCAGCAAGAAGCAGTGACCCGCAAGGAAACCTAATCACTGGAAAAGCCACATCAGCACCAGATATATGAGGAGCTAAAATCACGAAAAACAGGGACTTGTCAGCTGGAAGCCTTGAGGTTAAAAACCATGGAGTTACTTTACTCTGCCACTGTCTGCACGTTATATATGTTCCTCCCTCTTCCCTGGACTCCCAAAGGACATAGGATTTCCTGAATTACTCCATCTTAACCTACCTTAAGGAGTTCTTGTGGCCTAGTGGTAAGAAGCTACACAGCAAACCCAAAAGCACCCAGTTTGAATCTAACAGTTGCTCCACTGGGGAAGCATAGGAAATCTCTCATGAGACTTTACAGCCTTTAAAAATACAAAGGAGGATTAGCTATGAGTCAATGTGGACTTGACAGCGCACAACAACCTAACTTAAGAGACTTAAGTCTATTTGTGTGTTTATGACTTTGTAAAGGCATTCGACTGTGTGGATCATAACAAATTATGGCTAACACTGAAAAGAAGGGGAATTCTGGAATCCTTGATGTGCTCATTTGAAATCTATACCTAGGCCAAGAGGCTATTGTGTGAACAGAGCAAAGGAATACTGTACAGTTTAAAATGAGGAAAGGCATGTATCAGGGCCTTATCCTTTCTCCATACATATTTAGTCTGTATGCTGAGCAAATGATTCAAGAAGCTTAACTCTGTGAAGAATGCACCATCAGGATTGGAGGAAGACTTATCAACAATGTTCAGTGTTTAGGTGGCACAACTGTGCTTGCTGAGAGTGAGAAGAACTTGACGTACATGTTGCAGATCAAACACTGAAGCCTTCAATATGGATTGCACCTCAATGTCAAGGAGACCAAGAGTCATCATCACTGGACTAATAGACAACATCATAATAATTGGACAAAAGATTGAAACTGTCAAGCAATGACTTCATTTTACTTGCAGCCACGATCGACACCCTTTGTACTGGCAGTCAGAAGACCAGGAGATGTACTGCAATGGGAAAGTCTGTAGTCAAGGGCCTCTCCAAATTTTCAATGAGCAATGATGTCAAGTTTGAGGACCAAGGTGCACTTGATTCAGACCATGGTCTTTTCAATCACTGGGTAGGCTGCTGAGAGCTGGACAATGACTAAGGATGGCAGAAGAATTGATGTCTTTGAGTTCTGGTGTTGGAGAAGAGTGCTGAGTATCCCGTGGACTGTCAAATGAACACACAGATATGTCTTGGGGAGGGTGCAGCCAGCATGCTCCTTTGAGGCAAAGATGATAAAGCTTCATCTCACATACTTTGGGCATGTGGCTAGGAGAGGCAGTTCTCTGGAGAAGGACATCATGCTTGGAAAGGTGGAAGGAGGGTGAAAGAGAGGAAGACCCTTAACCAGGTGGGTTAACTCAGTGACTGCAGCAGTGGGCGTGAGTGTGTCAGAGATTGTGAGGACGGCACAGGAGAGGACAGGACTCAGATCTGTTGCTCATGGGGTCACTATGAATCGTACTTGATTTGGTGGCACACAACAACAACAACAACCCATTCTAACCTATCAAAAATCCCTAAGTTTTAGGCAGAATAGGAAAGACATATTTGCTCCTTAAGAAAGGAATTATCAAAGAACATTTACATGAAGTGTTTTGAATAAGAGTTACAGAGGAAGACTAAATACTGCACGCTTGTGTTATCTGAGATATTGGCTCAACAATCAAACTTTTTTGAGTATTAAGTTCTTCATCTGTGTAATAGGAGTTAGAGTCTATAGCTCAAGGGATGTGTTAATTTAAGAATATTTGTGCAACATCCAACACAACAGTTAACATGAGTGCCTAGTTAGTAGGAAGGTCAGATAATTTTACTTTACCATTTTATGAATGAAGGTAATGTGAGTAAGAGAGGCTGGCTACCTCCAGTATTTCTGACTTGGTGGATCTGTAGCTTGTACATAGAATTTGCATTTCTAATAAATTCCCAAATGCTGCTCATTCTGCTATGATGGGTGTACACACTTCCCGAACTTTGGCTTAGATAATTCCCAAGGGCTGTTCCCCACCCGAGCAATGATGAGATGGAGGAGATCCTGATGATTTAGTGGTTTTAGAGTGAGCTCAGCTCTTGAGAAAGTGCCACCAGAGAGGAGAAATACCTTCTGTATAAATGAAGGTTCGTGTACTAGAATAAATATCATGGTGATTTACTCTCTACTGCTAGTACCACCGATATTGAAAACAGAGGAGTTGTTAATCAGAAATAGGAAATTCGAGCCCCATTTTCAAAGGATGCCTCTTCTTTAGACAGATGGGAAGAATATGAACCCCACCTAGGCTTTGGACAAAAATGGTGCTCTACAATTTATGTTTCAAAAACTTGAGCAAAGTTACTTAGTTTCTCTAAACTTCAACTTTACAGTGGAGATATTAATACTTAATCTCAGAGAATTGTATGAGACTATAATACACTGGATGAAAGAAGGAATAAAATGAAAGTGAGTAGTTAGTTAGAAGAGTACTTCCTACCTAGCCTGCTTTTGGCTTCATGGGCCCTACAGTATCTCCATGCTAACTTCTTCAGTATCTTTTGCCCCTCAGTATACAATTTCAGATGAAATCCGTATGATTGAACTTGAGCGTCTTTACCATGGTCTCACCATGTGACCATTATGCTGCTTGCTTTTCTGCCAAACATGTAATGGTTCAGGGCATTTATGATATAAAAAGCTGCACGTGTTTAAATCTTCATAAGAAAGAAAGGTGGTTACAGCAACAATTTGAGAATCATTTGCGATCAACTTAAAAAAAAAAACTCAGTCATTGAAAACCCAGCAGAGCACAAAGGGTCATTAATGGGGTCCCCATGGCTGGGAATTGACTTGATGGCGACTGGTGATGTCTTTTATGCCTCAAGCCCTTACCTGAGATCGCACTGCTGAATTGCACTCTTTTCACAGTTCGCCCTTTAAAACTATTTTTCATGAGTCAACGACAAGTACGTATTGGTAACTTTTGTGGTTGGAGAAATAACCTCATGACTTAATTGGTCAGTTTAATCTACTTTCTAAGAATTTCTTTTTGGAGTAAGACCAGGGTCCCTGCCAAGCAATGACAATGAACTTAATTTCTCAAGCCTAATTAGGAAGCCTCTTGTGGATGATTAACGCCATTGGCTAATTGGTTCTATTTGACAGTCAGAGAACGTGATTGTACTCAGAAGGAAGTTGTCTGTGGTCTGAAGAGGGTGATGACATAGCCTTAGAGGTGCTACCCGGGTTAACCTCCAGGGGGAGTGCGAGGCTAACTTCCCCCCGTACCCTTCACAAATAGGGAAACTGGATATGAATAAAGGCATAAAAAAAGCACCTCAGAGACACATCACTGAGCAGTGAGGATTAAGAAGAATAAGTAGGAAAAAGGAAGGATTTGTCTAAAACCTGAATTGGCTCTTCTCTTTCCTAAGAGTTACAAATGAGTAGTTTAACATTTTCTGTAGAAGGAAAAGATAGGGGATGATATTCTAAGTGATTCTTTTCCTATCTTACCTGACCTCCTGTCTTCTCATTTCAGTTTGTTCTGTGCACTCACTTCCAGAGTCTTGAGATGCAGGAAGGCAGAGCTGTGCGATTCTAGAGGAAAGAACCTGAGGGGAAGTTGTCTTGACTTCCTAAAATATACTCGATATAATACTACATGTGATATGTTAAAAAGGAGGCTTCCTAGGCATTTGAGTCCAAGGTCCAAATGTTCATTTATAACTTGAGAAGTTCCTGTGTTCTCTGGTAGCGTAATAGGGTTTCAGCAACCTAAACCCCCAAAGCAAATCAAATCCACAGCCGTCACGTCAGTGCCAACTCCTGCCTCCTCTTCCTCCTTTGAGGCAGCTAGTGTATTCAAACTGTTGATCTTTCAGTTAGCAGCCTAACATCCAATACATTGTGCCACCGGGGTTTCATAGTAGGCAAATGATGTTTTTCAGGGTCCCTGGTATTTTTGGTATGTTTGTGTTCCTTCTTTTTGGTATGTACCTATAATACTTTATTTATAAACACTAACATGTGAATTAGATCCAGTGTGAAAAAGAATGTATATGATCTTTGTAAGTAAACTAGTGTTGTTTTTGTTAAGTGCCATTGAGTTGTAGATGACTCAGCGAACCTATGAACAGAAGACCTGAACACCTGTATAACTTTCATTAACTCTCCAAGTTCAAAGGATTTCCAGAGGCAAGCTATCTCAGAAGTGGATGCCATTCCTGCTTTCAAACTTGTTTTAATTGGGGAACTCCACCAAACACTCTCCATCATGGGTAACCATTATCACATTTAACACATCGGTGTCACAGTATTTAGCATCACCAGGACCAGAAATCAAGTAAACCAGTATAAAATGAATGTTGTGTTGTTGTTGTTGTGTGTTATTGAGTTACCTGCGACTCATAGCAACCCTATGTACAACAGTCCTAAACTCTGCTCTGTCCTGTGCCAATCTCACTGTCTCCGACACACCTACCCCCATTACCCCAGTCACTGAATCAATCCATCTCATCAAGGGTCTTCCTCTTCTGTGCTGTCCCTCCACCCTCCTAAGCATGACATCTTTCTCCAAGAACTGGTCCTTCCTTGCGACATGTCCAAGGTAATGAAAAATGACGCTTCAGAATACTTACCTCCAAGGAGCAGCCTGGTTTAACCCTCTCCAGGATTAACCTGTTAATTTTCCGAGCAGTCCATGATATATTCAATACTCTTCTCCAGCACCACAGCTCAAAGGCTTCAATTCTCCTATCCTTCCCTAGTCATTGTCAGCTCTCTGATGCATAACAAGTGATTACAAAGACCATGACCTGTATCAGGTACACCTTAGTCCCCAGAGAGACACCATTGCTCTTCAGTACTTTGGAGAGGTTCCTAACAGCAAACTTTCCCATTGCAATACATCTTTTTAAATTCCTGGCTGCTGGTGCCAAGAGTGTTGACTGTGGAGCCAAGCAAACTAAAGCTGTTAACAATCTCAGTCTCTTCACCATCCATCCTGATGCTTGGCACAGTGGTGAGAATCTTTGTCTTCTTGATATTGAGCCTCCATCCATATTGAAGGCTACAGTCCTTGACTTTCTGCAGCAAGTACTTCAGATTCTCCTCATTTTCAGCACAGCCTCCCAGGTAATCTGTTTTGCATATATGTTAAAAAGATATGGAGACAGGACACATCCCTGGCATACACCCTTCCCAATTTTTTTATTTTTTTTATTAATTTTTTTTTAATTTTATTTCATTATTTTTTGTGTATACCGTCAAATCAGATCTGACTGATGCAGGAGGAGATTGTTCCTCCTTCTCCAGCAGAGCATCTGGTCCTTTCCAATTTTGAACCACACAGTGTCTTCTTGCTGTGTTCTGACGACTGCCTCCTGGTCCCAGTATAGGTTTCACATTAGCACAATCAAGTGTTCTAGGATTCCCATTCTTCTCAGAGTCAGCCACAGTTTGTTATGATCCCCACAATCAAACACCTTTGCATAATCAAAGAAACACAGCTAGCTATTCCTGTGGTATTCCTTGTTCAAACCAATATCACTTGTGGCATGTGAGGGTCCCTGTGTTTTAATCAGATAGATGTAGCACTCGTCAGAAAAGCTCTCACTTAATTGCACAGTGACACTACAGAAATTAAAGAAAGGTACTTTTTAATATGTTTAAATTATCTGCACTATATGTGAACTTATGATTAATGTGTCTATTTGTGCAATAAAAACTCAGCAGGGTAAACAAGAAGCTGTTGTTATTTATGGTCTCAGGCTCTTGGGCTTCTAGTTATTTTTGAGTTCTGGGCAAGAGGGCGCAGTAGTGTTCATTGTACCTTGTATTTATGTACATATACTATTATCTTTTATTGTTGTTAGACATCAGTGACTCAGCCACAACCTTATGAATAACAAAAGATCAAAGCCTTACCGTCCGTACTATTTCCACCATGCTCAAGTCCATTGCTGCAGTCTCTGTATCAGCATAACTCATTGAGGATCTTCCTGTCTTTCTCTGACAATCAGCTTTTCGAAACATGATGTCTATCCTTCTCCAAGGACTAATCTCTTCTGAGAATATTCCCAAATCATGTGAGATGCTGACTTTTCACCATCCTCACCTCTAAAGAGCACTCTGACTACCGTTCCTTCAGGACCGATTTGGTTCTTCTTTTGGTAGTCCATAATGTATTCAATTTTCATCACCAATAATTGATGCCATGATTCTTCTTTTTCATATATTCATATATTATTTATTGTTACAATGCTCCTCTGTTACGTTAAAACCAGGCAAAACCAGTTTAAAATAATTCATTATTTAATCCCTAAGCAAACTCTCTAATTATTGTTGTTATGTGCTGTCAAATCACCTGCAACTCATAGCAACCCATAAACAGCTCCCCTGCCCTGGCCTGAGCCAGTCTCACTAATTTGAACACACCCACCCCTGTTGCCCTGTATCAACTTATCTTATCCAGGATCTTCCTCTCCTGCACTGTCTCTCCACCCTTCCGAGCATGACATCCTTTTCCAAGGATTGGTCCCTCCTGGCCACATGCCCCCAGTATGGGAGATGGAGCTTCAGAATCCTAACCTTCAAGGAGAAACTTGGTTTCACCCCCTCCAAGAGAGACTTACTTGTTTTCTTGGTGGTCGGTGATGACATAAATTTTCCTCTGTCTCAGTTTAGCTTTCTCTCATGTCCTTTGAGTTGGACCTGACTCACAGTGGACCCGTCAGCAGCATTTCAGGGACTATAAATCCCATGGGAGATTTCTCATCTTTCTCTTGCAGTCGCTGGTGGATTTGAACCACCAGAGAAGCATCACCTTTGCGTTCTCTTTCATTAAAGTTAAGTCGAAATTGTTTCATAGTTGATACTCCAGGGAGTTATCAGTGGCCATGAGCCTGGAGGAGATTGTCCATCTTTCTCCCAAAGAGTGGAAGGTGAATTCAAACTACTAGAGAGACTTAAGATACCCTAAGACTTGCCCAAGGTTTTATGTGGCAAAAATTGGAGTTTAAGCCCAGTTTTCCAACTCATCCCATCATGCCAAGCAGGTGTTAGTCTAATGATGAGATAAAAAAATATTGTCATCTTACTGTCTGCTCCCTGTAGGCACTGGTAGGTCACAGAACCGTCCCATAGATCAGATTCACTGGAACTTTGAGGATGTCTATGAGGAGAAGCATTGAGATGAAGAGAATTAGAGAAGAAGGCTCTGGAGGGGCCACCAAAGGAGCAGAATGTGTCTCCCTTATTTTATTTAAGGGATTATATTCTTTAGCTTTTAAAGCTAACTCTCTTTGGGTACATTCACAAGGACTGGGAAGACTTATTAGAATTCAGTCCCTACTGTCTACAGAAAGACAATTTACATGTGGCACCAGCTCAGACATGCTTCTTCTAATTCATTTGAAGGGCACCGAAGGAGAGCAGCAGAGTTTAATATTCGCCTGCAGTCTCACTGGTGCTCGTTAAAGGTGGCTTGGCTTTATGGTTTCATTCTGACCTGGTTCCTTTCTGGGAGGATTTACCAGAGTTCTTACAGGGAGGCCACTGTTAGGCTGAGGTGAAGGAGGTGAGGCCCACGGCCTGGAATTGAATTTCTGCAGGTTAAAGGGTGGATCTAATCAGATAGGAACAGCCAACACCCTGGTTAACTACCATGGTTCTGACCCCTATGGTGGGGGCAGATATTGCTAATTGATATCTTTACTGACCTTGCCAATATCCCTCAGAAGCCTTGTCACATCACTCTAGGAAGTAACAATCAGTTGCTTGAACTTGTCACACACACACACACACACACACACACACACGTTGAAATTTGCTTGCCACTCCTGAAAATTGAGTGCTCATGGAGGGGGTCGGTGCTTAGCCAAGATGTCTGTGGTGCACGTGTTTAGACATGTCTGTACCACCGTGAGCTTTCATTTTATTGCATGGCTTCAAGGTTTTCCACAATTCTCATAACAACATCCTTGCGTATGCTCTATTTCTTTGCATTCTACTTAACATATCTCACGAAGAATTGAACACTCTTTAAGCTCAGGAAGCCCTCTCTCTCTCTCTTAGAATTTATTTTGCTTTTGTTGTTGCTGCTCAGAAAATGCACAGCAGAAGAGACACCAGCTCAATATTTTCAACATGCACAACTCAGTGATGTTGATGGCAGTCTTTTGAGCTGTATAACCCTTTTCACCTTCCTCTTCGAAGTTGTTCCTCATTTAGTAACAAAACCCTCACTACCCCTCAAGCTTCCAATGTGATCCTTCAAGTTGCGGTGTCAGTTGGATTCTATACAGATCCAACTTTAAAGAGCATGCCGCTCAGGGCAAACATTCTTGGGCTCTCTATCTTTTAATGCGGTGACATTTAAATAATTGAAATTATGTTCCCTCACAATAGACGTTTCTGTTGATTAATGTCTGACCCATCCTTCAGGAAAATATTTCATTGTTTTCATTTTAAATTTACAGTGTGAGACTATGAGACTCTATACACGCGTCTCTGCAAAATTTCATTTTCAGATTTGATCCATTGCTCAACATTTGAAAGCCATTTGTAAATGACTGTGCTTGTAAAATGTTTTCTTTTCCTCGAGGTTTTTCTCAACCATTGGTTCGGGTAGCAATGAAGACTGTCTTTATTTATGAACCTCTCTCTTTTTTCATTGTTAGGCTGAAACAGACTCAGAGAAGAAGACTGGCTAGCTTTCTCCTGCTAAGCAGTTGGTTTCGAACTACCTGCCTTTGGGTTGACAGTGCTGTTCCCTACTCATTAGGTCACTCCGTGATATTTGCTATCTCTACATCTCTGCATAAGAAGGGAATTATGCAGTCTTTTCTACTTCTCTGACTCATCTCCGTCTATAGTTTTCTAGCAGCTCCTAGGGAAAAATAGGCACAATTTCCTCCCATGCAAAATGCTGTCTCTGAAACTCAGTGAAGACTTAGCTTTGAGTTGGTTCCAACTAGCTAACAGTTTTGAGATCTTTTTATTCCATATTTCCGGGGTGCCATCTTTCTCTGGGAAGACTTCTTGCCTTCTAACTCTGCATTTTGCTTTAGTCACGTGACTGTGGTTGGGGACAGACCTGTGAGTTGAATGGACAGCATCACGCTGTCTCCAGTCTCAGCACGCCACCTGGGGTTCCTCGTGAATGACACCGCTAACATTGTTATTCTATTTAGGTCATGGGGTCATTTTTCCTTGTGAAAGAATTTATCTTTCAAATTAATACCAAAAAAATACAGAACTTGCATGGCTTTCGAAAATAAGAATAAAGCAAAAATCCCCAACCAAATAAAAAAAGCAGTGTCATAAACATCAATATTTTTTAAGTCCAAGACAGATTCAATGCTAATATAGAGCAGAGAGTTCTTTGTATACGGAAAGTCTTTATAACTTATGGCAATTGGACAAGATTTTTCCCCAGCTTCCTTCCTTCTTACTTTCATTCATGCTGGTGGCTGCAAACTCTCTTTGTCTCTCTGTCTCTGTCTCTCTCTCTCACACACACACCCCCCCACACACCCCCACACCCCCACATCCCAGCTACTAAAACGAAATAAAGAAATCAATACTTTTCCTTCCCAGGGGATGTATCAACCATCATTAAAGATGCAGACAGAAAAACAGCAATTTTGAGCCTTGGAGAGCAGGTTGGAAAAGAATAATTTACAGTTGTGTTTTTGCTGCTGGCATTACACTCAGTCACACCACAAACTTTCATTTATTAAGTATTCCTTTTTTTTTCTTTTTTCATAGGCATTCTTTCAGTATAGGATCAAAAAACCCCATCAGGATAGATTGATTTCCCCCTCCCCTCATTTTGCAAATAATACTTAATTTTTGAGAAATCTAGGACCAAGCAGAAGAAAGAATTGGCACTCAGATACACATGCCTTGTTTGCACAGGGCAGCAGGCAGAGGAAAGCAAGGCGCCGGCTGTGAAAGCAGAACTGAAGGCAGCTGAGTGAGAGAACAAGAATCTCTTTTCTCTCCTTTTATTTTCTGAAAGCCTCAATCAATATCCTGCTTGTAACTGCTCCAAGGGGCACAGGAACAGAGAATCTAATACAAATGCATTAAATCCTTCTAAATTTGACACAGTTCAAAGGCAGATAGAGTCCCGACATTGAATTTCTTGCATCAGGACAATCATTTCAAGTCTCCTGGGCATAAGGTTTGCTGGAATAATAGAATGTCTGGTGTTAGCCTTGCACTTTGGCATCTCACAATTTTTTTTTCCTACCAGTAAGATTTGGTTGAAATTAGCAAAAAGAATTACTTTGCTTTGGAGGTTCTGTTAGCTTTAAATACAGATATAAGAACTTGGGGATCAGCTAGACTACATTTACCCATTTTAAACTGAAGATTTTGAGATGTGGATGACTGAATACCTTGCCTGTTAATGTCAAAGCTGAGACCTGTGAAGTTCATCTGGGTCTAAATCCAGGCTAACCCTCAGGGTAAATTCTTTGCAATCTGTCCATATTCTTGTGAAGTCATCAGCTGTGTGTCACCACAGTCATGGGTAATTTCATAATGAGAGTAATAGGCACCCCAGGAAATTGGGTAACTTGCCCTAAGCAAGAAATGGTAGCTCTTACATTGGAAGCTCTTGGGGTCTGAGGTGTCTGGATTCATGGTTTTATTTGAATTTAAATGTTCCTGTAGGCAAACACTCATAGCTTAAGAAAAAAAATTAGAAAAAGAGATAACAAAGCAGACTTTGAAAGATGAAGAATGCGTGGAAACAATGAATGAGCGTTTTGCGTTGATGATGTCGAGGACACTTTAAGGTGTTCAGAAAAAGTTCTCAAATTTATTGTGAAGAGTAAGCTATTTTATATTTTGACATTTATGTAGATTCTATGTTTTTGCTTGCACTAGTGTTGATTTCCAGTCTATATTGTTGTTGTTGTTGTTAGCCCTTGAGTTGGAACTGACTCATAACTGACCCTCCAGTGGATTTTCAGAGACACTAAACCTCATGGGAGGAGATCGCTCATCCTTCTCCCAAATACTTAGTCTGTCATCCAATGCAAATATGAAAAAAGGGATCACTGTCATTCCTCAGATGAACAAATGACTATTTTCATAACAGGAAAGAATTTTCTCCACTGATCAATTCCTTTTGATTTCTTTTCTTCACTACCTGTCACCCTTACTGACCCCTTTTGCTTGCCAGATTCCATGATACAAAATATTGATTTCTCTATGGCTTAGTGGAAAGGAGGGGCACTGTCAACTTAAAGGCATAAGGATAGAAACCACCAGTTACTCTGCTGAAGAAAGATGGGCAATCAGCTCCCATGTGATTTACTACCTCTGGAAACCTGCTGGAGTGTCAGCTATGGGCTGGTTCTCACTTGTTGGGTGGCATATTGCACTACAAGTTGCAGCTAATTTAAAGTTGAGTGGTTTGAGTCTACCAGAAACTCAACAGGAGAGAGAGGAAGAGTCTTCTCCTGTGAAGATTTACAGCATTGGGAACACAGTAAAGGGTTGCTATGATTTGACTTGAAGACAGAGAATTTTCAGGTTTGGGGTTATTTATAAAAGTCTTGTTTAGCTAATGTGGAATTGACTCTAACTTTTATAAAGTTCCGACCCACTGGACAGGTCGAGGTTGAAAGACTCAACACTCCCCTGAACTACTTTTTAAACTTCAAACCCAAATAAGCTTTTGTAGCTAAATAACACCCTGGCTCTCCAAGTAAAGAATATCATCTGTGACTACTGTGCTTCTTTAAAGTGCCATCTATAGTAAAAGCTGGACAATGACCAGGGGTGATAGAAGGTGAATTGTTGCCTTTGAGCAGCGATGCTGGAGAAGAATATTGAATATAACATGGACTGCTAGGAGGATTAACAGATTTGTCCTAGAGAGGGTGAAGCCAGGCTGCTCCTTGGAGGCAAGGATTCTGAAGCTTGCTCTGACATACTTTGGGCATGTTGCAAGGAGGGATCTGTCCTTGGAGAAGGACATCATGCTTAGAAGGGTGGAGGGACAGTGCAGGAAAGGAAGACCCTCGATGACATGGATTGAATCAGTGACTAGGGTAATCCCCATTACATTACAGGTGTGTAAGAGACAACAAGATTGGCATGGTAGATAGAGCAGGGTTTAGGACTGTTGTGCATAGGATCACTATGAATCGCAGGTCACTCGATGGCACATAACTACAACAACAACAACAACAATAGTAAACCACATGGTACAATCTGAGGTAAAAGCCAAGCTAGTGGGAATGGAATCACTGTTTCTTTTGACTGTTCCTTTCACTGACACAGTATATTACAGATCAATGACTCTGTCTCTGTTGCCACAGTATTTAGATTCCCTATCCTGCTCCTCTCCACACATTAGCACCATGATGCAAAGTCCACCTCTCCCCCATCCCCACATCTCTCTCTCTCACACCAAAGATCTGCCGTACTTCCTCTGAAGCTGGAATCCAAAGGCAGCGAGGGCTCACTCTGAGCCCCACAGAGCCCCCAACATAGCATCAGAACCTCTGTGTTCCTTTTGGTATTTGAAGTGAGAGTATCAGTGTACTAAAATCAGTATCAGAACTCTCTGTGAAGTCAGTTTCTGCCAGATCCTCTGGTTAGGGCTCCATGGTTCCCAAGGCAGAGAGCTTTCTAGAAACATATTCACACGCTCCGCCTGGATTTGGAAAACCAAATCTAACTCTGCCTTTTCTAGAGTTCTTCCACACTCTCTACTCCAAAGATAATCCTTCTGTTAGTGGTGTAGAAGAGGAAAACCTCAACTCTTTTAGAGTTGTTTTGGGAGGACTCACAATACACAGTAAAAATGTGCAGTTTCCTCTTTTTTTTTTTAATATGTGAAATAACTTTGTCAATTTCCCCTAGGCAATTTTCATGACAAGAAAGAGTAATTTTGTAAGAAAATGAGCAAAGTTCTAGCTCAAAGTTATCTTTTAAATGCCAGGTCTTTTTTTTAATATCAAAGAGAAACAAGTAGTTTGAGGGAAGGAGAAATGTATGAAATTTACAAAGCACGTAGACGGTTGAAAGAATTTCATTGCAAGTTGGACTTTTGTTTTCCTAAGCCTTCCTGTTGTGGGTCTGACTTTGGACTGAAAGGGACGTCTGTCATTGACAGATCGGTACAGATGATATTTACTGAAATTCATCTTATCTATGTCATTAGGATGTCAAACAGCAAGTCTTTTAGATTTTATTTGGAAACATTTTAACTATTTAATCCCTGCTTATTTTCCATCACATTGTGGAGAAACACACAGGCACACACAACAGATTCTATCTATTACTCAAACATGTGAAGGAAATATATGACCTTGAAAAAGAATAGAAAGGAAAATACACAAATTATAAATGTAATATTGAATCGAGTCACAAACAAACTAGGCAATAGACAGTACTCCTCAGAATATGATTGTCAGTTAATTATCTTCTAGATTATTCATTTCAAAACTGATAAAAAGTATTACCAGTGTCATCTCAGCATTAAACAAATCTAATGCAATCTTGTATAAAGAATATTTGTCATCACAGTAGCAGCTGTAGCTTTTAGCTAGTAGCCTAGTAGTAAGAAACTGTGCTTCAATCTCAAAGGCATGTGGTTCAAATCTACCAGTAGTTCCTCAGCAGAAGGATAGGTAATCCTCTTTAGTACTCTTAACTGTCTCTGAAAACCTGCTGGAGGGTGAGTTAGAGTTTCAACTCGACGGTACACAACAATTATAAACATCTTCTTTACTATATGTTAAGCATGGATAATTCAGGATGCTGTAAAACAAATTATTTTACTTGAAAGGTCCTATGAAATGAGAAAAGAATTAGGCAGAAAGAGAAAAAAATACTCTAGAGGAATATGCTGTTTACTAAGATTTAATTATACATGACACATTATAGTTGGTCTGACCGTACTGGGAGTGTATTAAGGATTGAGTATCTTGATGGGAAGGACATACTTCTACTCTTAAGTACAGATGATCAAGTATAAACAGGTCTTAAATTAGATACACCAAGGTTTCAAACACACTGACTCACAATCTCTATGCCTAGTTCCATGAGTGCATACCAGTCTGAGTTTTTAATATTACAGAAGTATCAAGCAATTTTCATTCAGTTAATAGTCTGACTTAGCAAATGAGTGCTCCCCTTGGGCTCTAGGTGGTTATGCAAACAGCATGGGGATAGCAGCATCTGATTCTACTAATTTCACAAGGCAATAAGTCCAATATATATAATCAATAGCACAAAATCAATTCCTATGAGGTCAGACATGTCACTTCCTCCTATACTTTCTTTTATAATTTCTGACAACAATCATTCTACCCAGAGTTCTCAGCACTTTACTACTGAATCTGCTAAACCATTGCAAGGTCCACACAGAACTCACAGACAATACTCGTAATTATGAGGTTTACAAGTAAAAAATTGCAATTCAGATTGGAAACAGGATAAAATCCTTCAGTCAGGACAGCTTCTCAAGCATTCTTGAAGGTCCTCTGATCTTTATCTTTGCTGGATTCGGACTCATGGCTCTGGGTCAATGTTACAAAGTTCTTTTAGTCTTGCCGTTATGATGCCTATCCTGCCGCACCAATAAGATAAGGTAGAAGTCCTGAGCTTTGGCTCCACGGGGCAGCAGTCCTGATCCAGCTCTGTCTCATGGAAGTTATACAAGTGTTCAGGTCTTTCTTTCATAGGGTCGCTATGAGTCGCCTATGACTCTACAACGTTTAACAACAACAACTGCTGCTGCTTCTCACCTGGTGTAGATCCCAGTTCAATGCAGGAATTTCTAGCCCAATTTTTCTTTCTCTATAGTAGAGAGAGTCCTGTTTTCTGCCTCAAACCTGCTCGGTTTAAACTTGGAGGGACAGCAAAACTGACCAGTCTCCTCACTATTACTTCGCTTGCTCTGTTTGCATATTTTGATCTCAAAGGTGCAATTTGCCTTATTAGCAAGTTATCAAGTCTCCTTGGTGGTGCCATAAACACTGTGGTGGTGTTGCTGAGCAGTGTTGTTGCCTTCTAGTTGATTACATCTCATAGCGACCCTATGAATAATAGATCCAATAGATAATCAATCCTGCCACCACCTGAGCCATTCCTTGCTATGTTTAAGTAAAAGGATCCAAGAAGGGTAGGAGAGGGTGGAAGCAGAGGGGTGGGGATGTGCTGGTGGAGAGGGGGATTAATCATTGGATTGTACAATTTGTTGGATGGGGGGTTAAGGGAAATGGAAAGAATTTATTCTTGAAAGCAGTGTATTCGAATTTAATAAATTAGTAAAAAATAAAACCAATTAAATATATATGTTGTTGTTGTTGTTATGTGCCATCGAGTCGTTTGCGACTCATAGCGACCCTATGCACAACAGCCCTAAACCCTGCTCTATCCTGTGCCAACCGCACTGCCTCTGACACACCCATCCCGA